>NC_090173.1:44281875-44581875 GCF_024679245.1 Pseudorasbora parva | reverse complement strand
GCCGATGACCCAATTACACCCACAGCCACGGAGTATTTCACATTCTGCTCAGTTACTGGGATTTTCACACACAACCATTTCTAGGGTTTACACAGAATGGTGTGAAAAGGGAAAAACATCCAGTATGCAGCAGTCATGTGGGCTAAAATGCCTTCTTGATGCTAGAGGTCAGAGGAGAATGGGCCGACTGATTCAAGCTGATAGAAGAGCAACTTTGACTGAAATAATCACTCGTTACAACCGAGGTATGCAGCAAAGCATTTGTGAAGCCACAACGCACACAACCTTGAGGCGGATGGGCTACAACAGCAGAAGACCCCACTGGGTACCACTCATCTCCACTACAAATAGGAAAAAGATGCTAAAATTTGCACAAGCTCACCAAAATTGGACAGTTGAAGACTGGAAAAATGTTGCTTGGTTGGAAGAGTCTTGATTTCTGTTGAGACATTCAGATGGTAGAGTCAGAATTTGGTGAACACAGAATGAGAACATGGATCAATCATGCCTTGTTACCACAGGCTGGTGGTGGTGGTGTAATGGTGTGGGGGATGTTTTCGTGGCACATTTTAGGCCCCTCAGTGCCAACTGGGCATCGTTTAAATGCCACGGCCTACCTGAGGATTGTTTCTAACCACGTCCATCCCTTTATGACCACCATGTACCCATCCTCTGATGGCTACTTCCAGCAGGATAATGCACCATGTCACAAAGCTCAAATCATTTCAAATTGGTTTCTTGAACATGGCAATGAGTTCACTGTACTAAAATGGCCCCCACAGTCACCAGATCTCAACCCAATAGAGCATCTTTGGGATGTGGTGGAACGGGAGCTTCGTGCCCTGGATGTGCATCCCACAAATCTCCATCAACTACAGGATGCTATCCTATCAATATGGGCCAACATTTCTAAAGAATGCTTTCAGCACCTTGTTGAATCAATGCCACGCACAATTAAGGCAGATATGAAGGCGAAAGGGGGTCAAACACAGTATTAGTATGGGGTTCCTAATAATCCTTTAGTTGAGTGTAGCTAGCCCTGCTGGTACATTTCCTAAATGCCTATTTAAACATATTTCTCCACTGACAGTGATTTAAAAGTAAGTATTATGCAAAATATAGAATTACATCATAATATAGTATATATAATATATAATATAGTATATATAATATATAATATAGACATATATACTGAAAACATTGTAGGCTATTGTGTCTTCTTTTCTGGCCATTTCGAGCCACTCTCAATGCTTTTATCCTCTCAGCTCTATCAAAAAACATTCTGATTTAATTTGTATCAATTTCAGAGGGTTTTATCACTGTTGTTTGTTTTATTCCCTCTTTCACATAAACATTTACCAGTTATGACTAGTTGTCAACTTCAGTTTCATTTATACAGCACATACCAAACTCTCTCTCTCTCCCAAAATTTGAGTTGTAACTGCAACACACAGTTAAAGAATTTAGGCATCTCATTTTGCATCTAGAATCATATTTTATCACTCCAAAGAGGACTGACAACGTCAGTCTACATTTCATGAACGTAGATCTTGTTGAGTCTCACTTTGATCTCATTTAAGCAAAGTCATGATCCTGATTGGTCGAAACAAAAGCATTTAGTCTCCTTGCGGATTCTACCTGTTCATTCACACGAGAGATGGGAGCTTACCTTTTGAAGAAGCCACCCGTTAAACAAAAGCACCCTCTAGTGGACATTACCACGTAAAACCTCATTATCACAAATGGTCTCATAAAATGCATTCATTACTGAGAAAGACCATTTTGCGTTTACTTTAATGATGTTTACTTTTAAGAATCTGAAGGTTTGTCCTCTCTTTCCAAAAATCAATTATCTCTGATATTTTTTTGTGAGGCTATCAATCTCAGGCTCAGGGTAATACTGTGGCAATGGAGAATACAGCAAATGCTACGTATATCTGACAGTATTTGGATACTGAGTTTATTTCCATATCTAAATAGCCTCAGATGAACTGTCAGCATCTGTCTTGTTCAAAGTGTGTTTTGACTCAAGGCTAATGTAGCGTTGGTGAAGACCTTCAGTTTGTGAGGTTGAAAACGATTTGTCCTACTTAAAAAACCTACACAGAGAAACATTGTTTTTGGGGGTCCTTAAAATGAGTTTCTTGCTCTCTCTTTGCGTGACTGTAAAGCCAGTGAAAGCAGTGGGTGAGGTGTTATTTGTGTCGTAATAGTTGCAGATCAATTTTACTGATTTTTACATGAATGCATTTGGGCAGATGCTTTTATCTAATGAAACATTCTGTGCTTTCAGGCTTTATATTTTATCAGTATTAGTGTGTCCTGTGATAATCAAACCCATGACCTTGGCATTGCTAGCACTATGCCAGTTTCCACTTTATCCACTTTATGTTAAGTGTCTTTAAGTACCATGTCCATCTTTTCCACCCTAAAGGGATAGTTTACTCAAAATGTATAATTACCCAATGATTTACTCACCGTCAAGTTATCCTAGGTGTACAGTATATGTTCTTTTTTCAGACAAATTAATTTGCAGTTATTTTAAAAATGTCCTGGATAACCCAAGCATTATAATAGCAGTGAATGGCTCAAAAAAGTGCATCAATCCATTACAAAGAAAGTGAAACACCTGTCAGTTTAAAATGGCTGACGTCATACATTAACGCAAGTTACACTTTTTTTTCGTAAATTGAATACGGAAGGCATATTTTACCTGCCTGGCTATCACCAGAATAAGCTCAATCGTTTAAGATTGAACACTGGTCTGGGGAGTCTGCTCTGTATTTTCTTTTGCCCTAGAGGTGTGATCAACAAGCATAATTCAAAAGACTCTGTACGCAATTGTATAGTCCTTCAACAATCAGACCACTAGAGGCGTGATAAATGGCATCGACTCCATCACTAATTTTATCTGTCATTGTGTTTAAACCCACTATTCTAATAGCACACCAGGTGGATAAGCCAGTCTGTGATGGGTTCCTGCAAAAGTGTAACAGAAGCAGTAAAGGTTACACCTTGTAAAGGTTTCCAGACTGAGCTGTAGGGCGAAATCAAATCACCGGCAGATCAGGCTGGGTTTACCCAGTATAATATTTTACTTTATAATGTTGTAAATATGTATATTTTTCTTACAAAAAACCATCAATACTCTTGAGAAGGCCTTTATTAACCCACTGGAGCTTTGTGGATTACTTTTATAATGAATGGATGCACCTTTTTGGGCTTCACATATTGGGCTGCTATTCCCTGACACACTTGGAAGAGCCAGGGCATTTTTTATCAACTTAAGTAATTTCAACTTATTACATTAAACTGACTTTTAAAAAAAGGAGTTGATTCTTGTAAAATGAATTAAATTATTTGTATTTATTAACTTATTTTGATGAGGTAAAGCAATGTAAAAACCACTTATTTGTATTATATAATTTGTAACTGTAACTGAATCGTCTTATACAGGTTTTGATGACATGAGGGTGAGTAAATGATGACAAATTTTTTTTTTTTTTGGTGAACTATCCCTTTAAAACTAGTTCAGGGCTGGCATGTTGGTGTAGAAAACAACGCCTTGTGTAGTATATGCCTTCTGCAATCTGAGTGCTGAATATTTGATGGTCTTGGACATGCCGACCGACTGAATCGTTTGCCATTGAAAATGCATTTTAGTGTGGTTTATTTTACTGAGAAATAAGGTCATGTTGTTCAGTGTAACCTTTGGACTTCTATTGATGCGACACAGAAACAAACAAAACAGATTGCTCTGTAGGCCTAGCAGCCAACAGGCTGGGACTAGTTATGGTTTGTATATTCCACAGCAAGATACATGTGTTTCTTAAGTTATGCTGCATTACACCTGCTCAGGCAAACATTTAAGGTTAAGTTACGGTGTTAAACAGGTGCACAAACTTGTGATTGTTTTCAGTCAGGTTTGCCAAATACTGCCAGGTCGTCCCAATCCAAACTCGTGGCTCAGAGGTGCTCAAAGAAAGTTTTTTTAACACTGAAAATGCATACGGTAACTTTAATGGGCTATTCCGCTGTAGTTGCAGTACTCGTATACAAACACATGATGGCAGTGTTGAGCTGGTCCATCTCAGGAAACGTACCCATGCATCAGGTGAGTCGAGACCACGCAGGATATCAGACAGCTGTCACTTTTCATTGATTGTTATTATACTGCTGCAATTCAGAAGTCGCTTTCAACATGTCTGAGAGAAAACACCTGAGGTACATAACTAGTGAAGATAAAACAAGCCATTTGTTTGTTGTTGTTTTTTTTCTTTCTTAAGTAACGAGTGAGGCACTGTGCATACTTAGTAGGCCTACTACTTAAGCTTGAATGACACAGCTCTCCAACAGTCTATCGCTCAAGGTTAAACAGCCTCCACATGGCTCATCTGTTTAATTATGTGACTTATGTGGCTTCAGGCTCTAGGCTGGGGATGATGGTGAGAGAGAGAGAGAGAGAGAGAGAGAGAGAGAGAGAGAGAGAGAGAGAGAGAGAGAGAGAGAGAGAGAGAGAGAGAGAGAGAGAGAGAGAGAGAGAGAGAGAGAGAGAGAGAGAGAGAGAGAGAGATTGGCCTGCATGGCTGGGCTGCTGATGGACTGCAGTCAGCTCTGGTTAGTGCAGAGCACCAGTGCTGCGCCCGTCCGAATTCAGATTTCCCATTACTCTTTGATTAAGGGAGTATCAGATGCACACGTGATTGATGAGCTGTCAGGGGAAAGCCGCCGACTGGAACGCCTCATCCTCTTCCTCATTAAACACTCCGGGAGTACAGCTCCTCTTCTTCACGCACATATAAACAATGCACTCATGGAGAGAGATCTTAATTTAGCACGAGCTGTGAGCCGCCTCTGTGCAGTTGTGAGGGAAGACAAACCCTTCAAATGGCGACGGCTTCAAACAGCTGATTGTTGCACAAAGATCTGGGGGTGTGCATCTTCCCTGCCTCTCTGATTTTTTACACTCACAAAAAAGAGGGATCAAGAGGCACAGAGGAGCCGAAGGAGAGGAGGAAGACAGAGGGATGGATGTGGAACAAGGCTGAGGGGAGGGAAGAGAAAGGGAGAGAAAAAATTAGATAGATGCAGCCAATGCGCAGCGCGGCATCTTGAAAGAGAGAGAGAGAAGGCAGGGAGGGAGAGTGAGCGGAGGAGTGCGAATCAGGCACTGGCAGTCGCTCTCCAGCTGAAGAATACCGCGTGTCGTGCATCGCCGTGATGCTGTCGGATCTGAGCAGCTGGTACGTTTGAGCTGGTTTTGAGACTCGTGTGCGCGTGCGGCAACCCGTTCCTTGGCTGGAGGAAGAGGCAGGACTACGCATCAGGTTCGTGTCTGTTCTTGCGTTGCATCTGGACCCTGGCTCCAGGGAGTGTGAGAGGGCACTAGGGCCAGGCGGCCGGCCGGGGGGACGACATGAGCGTTCCGCTCCTGAAGATTGGCGCGGTGCTCAGCACCATGGCCATGGTCACCAATTGGATGTCCCAGACACTGCCCTCGCTGGTGGGGCTTAACGGAACCACCATCTCTCGTGCAGGCACCTCGGAAAGGATCGTCAGTGTGCGTAAACTTCCACTTTTCTACTCTTTCTGTCTGTTTGCTCATCCGAATAAGCCGAACCTTTGTGTTAAAGTGCGGTTACTCTCCTCTGTGGTTACAATCCTCAAAAGATTTGCCAGACAGGCTTTTAGAGGGATTTTCAGGGTGAGAGGCAGGTAAATTGAATGCGTGTCTGGCTTTGGGGGTTGGTTACAGAGGAATTGATGGCTGCTGTGGGTGAGTGATTCTCAGTGGGAGATGATAGACGAGGAAGTTATACCCGGTGAGATTCATGACTCCTGCGAGGATATTCTCACTTGGCAGAGAGAGAAGAGTTAAGCGCCTCATGACTGATGTTCAGGTCAAATTAGGAAAGGGAGGCAGGATTGTTTCTGTGAGGCAGTGGCTCGTCTGCTGGATCTGATGGTACTAAGACACGAGGTTAGACTTTTATAGCTTCTGAGCCAACTTTTTCCTTCTGAAGAGGCACAATTTTTTTCTTTTTCCCACCCCCTCGCTCCCTGCTTTTTAATCAAATCCAGTGTACTTCTTTGTGAGAACTGTGCACTTTGTCTTTGCTCATAACTGAATTAAGTGCCTTGTGGGAGAGAGGCCGGGCTTTTGGCAGCATGAAAGCTGCCACATTTAAAGTAAAAACACAGAAAGAGAATATGAAAATCTAAGCAAGATTCTAGAGCTAAGCATCTTGTTATATCCTAAGATTGTTAAGTGAGCACTGGCTGAAATTTGAGCCTTCACAAGGTTGTCAGCGTGTGAGTAATTATCTTGCATGTGTGATTGTGCATGCTTATGTGTTTTCCCAACTGTTGGGTATTGTAAAATGGGGCCAGGTGTGAGTAGGTGGATGGAGAGTGAGATGTGATCCCTGTAACGTTTTGGATCATTAATGTTGAGAGACTGCCTGGGGTATTTGTAGTAGCTGAGCATCTGCCCCTTAATAAAAGCTCTGCTCCAAACAGTTTATGGCCAGGGATGACACTCCATCTGGATGAGAGAGGAGACGCTGTAGGGGTCGTTTGGGTTGGTCAGGATGCCTACGCTGATTTCCATCTGTCTAGAAGAGGAGTCTACAGAAACTGTCTATCACAGCTTTGTCTAACACATTCACACTCGCTTTGGAAGACTGTTACTACTCAATACAAGCTAAAAGCTGCTTTCCTGCAGAGGTGGTTACCATGTCCAGAGCCCTACAGTCTCTGCTCAGCTCAGCCAACTCTGCTTTATATCAAGTCTGATTATTCATCTAGTCATGTGCTCATGTCTGCCCAGTGGTCACGCCATAAGACGGGCCATAGACATAGTCACCAGGGGTTAAACTCGGTATGTGGGTAAACGAGAGGAAGCCTTCTAGGATTAGGTGACATTCAGAACTGAAGATCTAGCACCCTTTCAATTCATGAGTATAAATTTAAAAGGATACATTTACATGACAACATTGTACTAAAAACTAAAAACATTATCAGAAAACGAATGCCAGGCCGGAGCTGCCGATGTCCTGAAAGACAATGGAGACAATAATGGTATTGTTTTCAAAAACTTGCACTTTGAAACCAATTTTAAAAAGTTTGAATTTTCAGAACCCCAAACACCATTGTCTTGTGAAATTAAACAGCCAAAAGAAATAGAAAGTTCACGGTTTTTAGTTGAAAATGCTGACGTGTAAACAGCCCTTTGATTTAATTAGAATACCAGGAAGAGGAATTAACTGAACTGTAAAAGTGTTCTACATATTATACCTTCAATCTTATTTTTTGTTTGTTTGTTTGTCTGTTTTGTTTGACTTTGTTCATAACTTTCCAACCCAGATACAATTTTCTTTATAACTTAAAGGTTATAGTTGTGAAATTTCTATTTATTTTCATTTATACAGTCTCATATTCTACCTCCTGTTCGTTACTTAAATTTGAATTGAATCTAAATCAAAGAACTGAACTGGGATTTAAAAGGTATTCTTTATTCATTACTGAAAATCTGAAGCTCAGGTTTGGTAAAAGCTCCAGAAGTTTGATAATGCCTACAACAAATAGCTTCAAATTGTAAACCATTGGAAAATGAGTCAAAATTATTCAGGACATTTATTTATTTAGCTGAAGTGGCACCCATTAGGCTCCGCTATCGGTAGTCATCATTACCCAAATCACATTAGCATTTGTGAACTCCCACGTATCTCATTTCAAGCAATCGCTCTAAAACATTGCCTCACTTCACCTCGAGGAATAACCAAGGGTAAATTAGCATACGTAAAACAATCTTCCCCAGAGCAAAGGCCTTCGTTTTCAGATTTGAGGCATTAGACAGATGTTACTCTCATGCCAGGGAATAATTTATTCTCTGTGATAAGTGTGAACCCATCCAAAGCGCTCTAGCTTTGTGAAGACTCAAAATCTAATCTCAAAAGCAGCTTGCTCTCAGTCAGAAAAAGAGATGCATCCCTCTGTTCTTGAGATGAGATGATGATCGTGTGAAATGAGCTGCAGAATGAAGGTGTGGCCCATGAAGCAAAGTGACTGATGGACTCCTAGCAAGCCGCAGGGATGTCCTTTCTTCTCTTCAAAGCAACTTGTCTACCCTTCTGCCACGATCCTCTAGGACCCACACGGCTGTCCATTCCACAGTCATGTCACTGTTACACATGTTAAGTATGCCATATTCCGTCAGCTCTGAGCAACAATCACACTCCGCTACACTTGCTCTTTTTGCCCTTCTCAGCTCAGCTGCTAATTCATGTGAACTCGTCACGTGTAAAGATCACACTACACTTAAAGGTGGAGTGTGTAATTTCTGCACTACTAGTAATACCAAACAGATTTGAAGAAAAAAAAAGGTTTTTCAAAACACCCATACTGCATCTTCAGTCCTACGCTAACTGTATCACATTATTCAAACAGGTAGACTCACCCCAAAATCATCCATTGGTTAAATGTGCAGCTGATATGTTAAGACAGACAAAAATGTTGAAATTTAGATTTGGTCACAGAGCTGGTCACAGTACAGAGACCACTTTAGTAAAAGTTGTGAATGATTAACTGATATCGATTGATTGTGGGCTGGTGGGTTGTCGTAATTATGTTGAATCTCATTGCCGCATTAGACACTGCTGACAATTTGATTGATTCTTTTAGAACGTCTGGAGTGTGAAGTAGGTATTTGTGGGACAGCTCTAAAATGGTTTTATTCATATCTACAGGATAGCACATTCTCTGTTAATTTAACAAACCTCTGTGGCTCCCTTAAAATTTGGTATTCCTCAAGGATCTATTCTGGGTCCTACGTTGTTTTTGTGCCCACTGGGATCTGTCACTATGGCCGCATTTTCACTGCAGGTCTTGATGCACAATTCCGATTTGGTCACTATATCCGTGATCCGTGTATATTTTTTTGACGACCCGCTTATATCATCTTTGATTAGCGACCCGTATCCGATATTTGCATTTACACTGTACATTGGCGAAACGGCCCAAGACGTTATTAACTGGAAAAAGGAAGTAAAACAGCACGATATGCAATGGACACAGACAACATGATTATTCAATGTTTTCCTTTCCGCACTTTTCCACACATCTTTAAAGGTCAGAAAAAGAGGAGAGCCCTTGAGAGAGGAGAGCCGGGAGAAAAAGAAGAGAGCCCTTGTTCGCAGTTGACGTCATTTACCGCCGTCCCTTTTTCAATATCCAATTCGACCGCTTACATGGCAGGCGCTAATGCACGTATCCAAATCATATCAGATTTATTACCACATATGAGTGAGGCCTGAATCCGATCTGAAGATATTGGAATTAATGCGTTTTTTTTCCTGCTTACACGTTCACATGTCATATCCGATCTCTGCCACATGAGAGGGAAAAAAACGGAATTGGGTCACTTGAACCATGCAGTGTAAATGGGGACTAAGGGTGTTTTCACACCTGCCTCATTTAGTTTGGTTGAATTATACTAGAGTTCGTTTCCCTCTTTGGTGCGGTTCATTTGGGCAGGTCTGAAAGCAGCAATCGCACTCGGGTGCGCACCAAAAGCGGACCAAACAAGCGTACCGAGACCTCCTTGAAGAGGTGGTCTCGGTACGATTTCAAACGAACTCTGGAGCGGTTCGTTTGTGGTGAGAACGTGATCCGACCTCGAACAGAACCAACTGAAAAAGTACTGATCATTTTTGGACTAAACCAGCTGCCGTAGTTAGCTGCGCTGACATTGTGTGCATGATATTATTACCTGATAGATCGTTGGCAATATTTTCGGGAAGATGAGCATGTAAAGAGTTAATAATTAATGCACGCCTCTGCTTGAAGTGACGAGTGATGCGCGCTCGCCGTTTGTAGTGCATTAGAACGTTGGTTTCACGCTGCATCCGCGCTTCATTATAGAAATGTTTTGTTTGCATACTGTGGTAAATACACACAGTGTAGTAGATTATGGCCAGGGACAAAACCAGCCCGCAGTCGTCTCTCCATAGTGTTATTATAGTTTGCTGGCTTTGCCTCTTCTTTTGGAATTTTCCCACACATAAATTCTGACCAATCGAAAAGCAGTTTAGGAAATACGCCATGGCCAATGAGTGATGTGGATGTTGTTACGTGCCTGCGTTTTGGTTCGTTTCAACTGGTTCGGACCAAAGCAATCAGTGTGGTGTGAAAAGGAACCAAAAAATCTGAAAAATGCAACAATGTATAATTGTTTGCCCTTGGTTCGGACCAAATGAACCGAACTAGAGATGTGAAAGCACCCTAAGTGTCTAATCTAAGACTGGGATTGACCGTTTCATGATTTGTATTTGTATTTTTATATTTAACTAGTCAACTTAAAACGTTTAACTACAATATGATTCAGGTAACATTCTCTTTATTTACCATCTGGTTAAAAAGTGGACAAATCCAAAGTGATTATCATGGTGTAAATGTAAAACAAATTACTTAATTTTTATATATCTTTACAGAAAATATGAATGAAATATAAAATTAATATTGTACAAACGTATCTTAAACATATCCTTTATACTTAGAAATAATATAAAATAGGAAATGCTAAATATTACAGAAAATAACAGCACCTTTTAGCCTGTCATCATTAAGGAAACATAAAATATCAAACATACAGTTGTAGTTCTTTACAGGTTGTTGCATTCAGTTGAGCTATTTTTACTATTGTATGTATTTTTGGCAGACGCGTTTGGCTTTTGCACTCGGTTCTTATGGTCAGTGACGTCACCCAGGATTCTGAAGAGCACTTTTGAAGCGTAAAGTAGGGTCGAGCTGGCCGTTGCCATCTTGGCAACTTGTCATCGCGCGTCACTCCCGGTCATCCCGGATAACTGACAATGGGCAAAGAGACGGGACGTGGGCGGAGCTGAGGTGAGGTGACGTGATGACTAACAGACAGCGGACAAACAACAATCTCTTAATTATGCAGAATTTTAAGGCTTTATATAATGTAAACAAATTAGTTATAAAGAAAATTCACCCCACTCACAGTTGTCATGAAGGACACAATTAGCCGTATAGACCAAAACCGCAGTTTGTACCAGGCTGTAAACATGTTTTTTTTCTGCTGTAAATTTGGGCATTTTAACATGGGGCTCAATGAGATTCTCTCTAGTGGCCAGTCGATGAATTGCAGTTTAAGTCACTTCCGTATTGGCTTCAACAGAAACTGGGGAAAGTTGCTGCTTGAGCACGTCACAAGAGCAGTTAATCTGTCTGAATAAAATCAAAGTCTGGCTGTCCAATAATTTTCTTCAGCTTAAAGGATAATAATATTTAAAAAAAATACTTTTTATATATGCTATATAAATAAATAAAAGTTGAACGTTACTATTTCTAATAGTGACAATTCAGGAAATTCGTAAGGAAACCTCTAGTCTATTACACAGCAAAGTTCAAAGCTGCATGAAGCAAGTATACCAGAATGTCTCTGTGCCGCAACAAATGATGGGTAAGTAGTTGTTATGTGTGTGGTGAATACCGCTGGTTCAGAGGTGACACTGTCTCCTCGATTATAAAAAATAAATGAGAGGCGAATGAGAAGCCGTAGGACAATCTGCAACAAATGTGTAATGAACATAAACACTTGACAAAGCCACGTGCCCATGTGGCTGATATCAGCTGCCGTTTCATGTTTTCATGGGACCAGACTATTAAAGGAACATCATGGAGACCGATATGCATAAATGAGCAACAGAAAAAACGTTTTAATAAATTCTACTGACTCTGTGGGAATTGGAAACATGGAGCATTGGGATTTATTTCTTTTTTGGAGCGACTCAGGTCTGTCTGTTATGAAAGCACCAAAACACATCTCAGCTCAGCTGCTGCTGCCCACCAGGGATCGGTGAGCTACTTTGCCTGCTGTCACCAACACACACACACACACACACACACACACACACACACACACACACACACACACACACACACACACACACACACACACACACACACACACACACACACACACAACAATGTTGAGATTTGCAGCCTTAGAAGAGACATCCAATCAAGCTCCCCTTAGTCTTCAGCTTTGTTTACTCTTTCTAGTCTGTTACAAAGGGTCAACATGTTGCTGATTACAAGGGGTGTTGCGGTGTTCTCTGAAAAAAAAAAAAAAAAAAACATACTGCTCTCCACCCACAGTTCTGCACGCACTTGCTCTGCAGTTCATCTCAAATCTGACAATGCATATAAAATCTGGTTTGTTGAAAATGAACAATGCGTAAAACAGGCTGACAGAGTTAGGCTAATGTATGTTTCTGTCGATGGATACGCATTCTGGCTTCCTCTAAACTGACATTGCGAGAACCGTATGCTCTAATATGACTAGTCATTTACCAGGTGTTGATAGCACGTGAGTGCAAGTGAAACCTGAACATCACACATTGCTTAAACTAAACTCTTAAGCCCTGCCAATTTAAACATTCAAGTGCAAGAAGACATAAAAGAGAACTTGTGCTTGCATCCGATGTGCGATGTGACAGAGCTTGAGTTCTGAGTTCTCTTTTTAAGTCTTGCGCTTGAACTGACAAATTCACACAAAAATGATGTCAACATGCCCATCGAGTATCCAAACATAGTAGGCTATGTCTTAAGTGAATGTAGACAGTTGAGAAAGACAACGCATGTGTACAGTATCAGAGTACTGGATCAGTGCATTGTGTCTTAAAGTGACAGCAGCCTAAAATTCCTGCTGTCTATATGCATTTTTAATGTTAATCAAACAACAGAAGACAATGATATCATGCACT
Source organism: Pseudorasbora parva (assembly GCF_024679245.1). Taxonomy (NCBI): domain Eukaryota; kingdom Metazoa; phylum Chordata; class Actinopteri; order Cypriniformes; family Gobionidae; genus Pseudorasbora; species Pseudorasbora parva. Next base: position 44,569,084 of record NC_090173.1, on the reverse strand, counting down.
GCTCTTGACTGAATACCTTTTGTAACTTTAATAATAATTAATCTTTATTTAAGTTATACAGTGAAGATTATATGCAGTGTTATTTTACATGTAACCCTTCCATGCATGAATTATGATAACCTCAGTCAGGTTATCATACATTTTATATCATATGTGTTTTCATGCACTTAAGGTTTAAACTGAAGACATAATGTATTAAACATAATACAGTAATAACACTGCAATATTGTGTATTTAATATAATATATAGTTTATTTAAAAACAATCAATAATCTTGTGAAAACTATAAAATATATACAACAAATATAGATGTGAAATATTGCAAAGGCAATTGAATTTCACACAAATTGAACTTTGCATATCTTTGATATCAGAACATGAGGATGTAATTCCATCAAAGATCTCTAGTATAACCTGTCAACTGTGGAAACCCAACTCAGATGCTCCTTCCAGTGTACAGTCTTGTTCAAAATAATAGCAGTACAATGTGACTAACCAGAATAATCAAGGTTTTTAGTATATTTTGTATTGCTTCGTGGCAAACAAGTTACCAGTAGGTTCAGTAGATTGTCAGAAAACAAACAAGACCCAGCATTCATGATATGCACGCTCTTAAGGCTGTGCAATTGGGCAATTAGTTGAAAGGGGTGTGTTAAAAAAAATAGCAGTGTCTACCTTTGACTGTACAAACTCAAAACTATTTTGTACAAACATTTTTTTTTTCTGGGATTTAGCAATCCTGTGAATCACTAAACTAGTTGTATGACCACAGTTTTTTAAAACTGCTTGACATCTGTGTGGCATGGAGTCAACCAACTTGTGGCACCTCTCAGCTGTTATTCCACTCCATGATTCTTTAACAACATTCCACAATTCATTCACATTTCTTGGTTTTGCTTCAGAAACAGCATTTTTGATATCACCCCACAAGTTCTCAATTGGATTAAGGTCTGGAGATTGGGCTGGCCACTCCATAACATTAATTTTGTTGGTTTGGAACCAAGACTTTCCCCGTTTACTAGTGTGTTTTGGGTCATTGTCTTGTTGAAACAACCGTTTCAAGGGCATGTCCTCTTCAGCATAGGGCAACATGACCTCTTCAAGTATTTTAACATATGCAAACTGATCCATGATCCCTGGTATGCGATAAATAGGCCCAACACCATAGTAGGAGAAACATGCCCATATCATGATGCTTGCACCTCCATGCTTCACTGTCTTCACTGTGTACTGTGGCTTGAATTCAGAGTTTGGGGGTCGTCTCACAAACTGCCTGTGGCCCTTGGACCCAAAAAGAACAATTTTACTCTCATCAGTCCACAAAATGTTCCTCCATTTCTCTTTAGGCCAGTTGATGTGTTCTTTGGCAAATTGTAACCTCTTCTGCACATGCCTTTTTTTTAACAGAGGGACTTTGCGGGGGATTCTTGAAAATAGATTAGCTTCACACAGACGTCTTCTAACTGTCACAGTACTTACAGGTAACTCCAGACTGTCTTTGATCATCCTGGAGGTGATCATTGGCTGAGCCTTTGCCATTCTGGTTATTCTTCTATCCATTTTGATGGTTGTCTTCCGTTTTCTTCCACGTCTCTCTGGTTTTGCTCTCCATTTTAAGGCATTGGAGATCATTTTAGCTGAACAGCCTATCATTTTTTGCACCTCTTTATAGGTTTTCCCCTCTAATCAACTTTTTAATCAAAGTACGCTGTTCTTCTGAACAATGTCTTGAACGACCCATTTTCCTCAGCTTTCAAATGCATGTTCAACAAGTGTTGGCTTCATCCTTAAATAGGGGCCACCTGATTCACACCTGTTTCTTCACAAAATTGATGACCTCAGTGATTGAATGCCACACTGCTATTTTTTTGAACACACCCCTTTCAACTAATTCAACTAATTGCCCAATTGCACAGCCTTAAGAGCGTGCATATCATGAATGCTGGGTCTCATTTGTTTTCTGAGAATCTACTGAACCTACTGGTAACTTGTTTGCCACGTAGCAATAAAAAAATATACGAAAAACCTTGATTATTCTGGTTAGTCACATTGTACTGCTATTATTTTGAACAAGACTGTATGTCGATTTACCCTTATTAGTTGATATTTTTATTATTATGTCCAAGATGGACACATTTCTACCATAGCTCTCCTCAGAGAAAGGAGGTAACGCATTACAAGTAACATTCATAACAAGTAAATCAAATTACATTTTGATGTATTTACATTCAAAAAAAAGTTACTGCAGATGAAGAAAAAAAAAGTCACAGTAATAATATGAATTGTAGCTGAAATATAGCTATTGATTTATGGTGTCCAGTATAGTGGACAGATGATTAATCAGAATTTTCTCCCAATCTAAAATCATGACTCATTAGATATTTCTTTGTGCTACAAGTTTTGTTGTACCTGCAATAGTCTCCTAGGATAGAAGGAATGGATGGATGTTCCAGAGCAACATCTTTATGGAGGGGGGTGGGGGGTGGATATGCAGCAGCTTGCCATTTGGTGGCAATGTATAAGATGATACACAAGAGTCCACAGTAGAGGTTGATATACAACTATGCCATCAAAACCCATACATATGCAAGAAAATGCTTTTTGAATAGCTGTCCACTGTAGTGACCACTATGTACGAAAGAGTTAATTACTTCATTTAATTAAATTTCTGTATCTTAAAAATACTGTTAGATGCCTAAATAACCTGAAAGTTACTGTTTATTTTACTAGTATCTTTGCTCTATTGTAGTCATTTTATGTTGTTGTTTGTAGTTTTGATAATTTGATTTTATTGTTCTTATTTCCTTTATTTTTATTTGTTGTCCTTTTTTTTTTAACATAGCACATACCGAATTGTACCATCATCGTGGTTCATCAACGCCCAACACCAGATTCTGTTACTCCACCATCTGACTGTGAAAAACACGTTTCTCCATTCGCAGTCTTTTTTTTCTGCCTTTTAGTCACAGCTCAGGATAGCTGCTAGTGAATGTTTTGGGGCTGTGTGTGTTGTTGTGGTGCATTGGCCAATCAGTGCAGTCATGACATAATTTTGCTGCAGCCCCGAGAGACTATTTATGAGGTATTTACAGCTCAGTTGATTGGCTTAAAAAGATCCTTTAAGCTAAGATGGAAGCAAAGCAACTACCAATTAGATCTGGGGTGGGCGATTCCAGTCCTGGAAGGCCACTGTCAGCTCAAACTCACCTGCCTGTAGCCTTTTAGTAACCCTGAAGACATTGATTCGCTGGTTCAGGTGTGTTTGATTAGGGATGGAGCTAAACTCTGCAGGACAGTGGCCCTTCAGGGCAGGAATTGCCCACCTCCGAATGAATGGGAATGTTAGCTCTCTCTCTCTCTCTCTCCATGTAATATAATAAACCTCATAGTTTCACCCCAGAAAGGTGTCTTTGATGACAAGCTGAAAGACTGTGAGAAACCTTCACATGAATATTAATATTCTTGTAGTTAAGAAACTGTAATCATGTCCCTTTACTGGCACCTTTGCAGATCTGAGGAAGTAGGAGTGGAAGCACTTCAAACGTCTCTGTCAGATTATCAATACCATGCTCAGAATTGCTAGCTGAATCCTTTATTTTCTGAGTCAAAAGCAGGGCACTTTTTAGAGTGCCTGTAGAAAATTGAGCCTCTAAATACTCTCAGAGGACAAACAGAATAATATCTCATTCACCAACTGCTCTAGTTTTGCGTCTTAGAACTTAGCAAGGGAACATTAGCAACTGTGTGCATGCAGGACATCCGTGTTCATTCGCATTATCATCTGTTCTTTACAAGGATGCTTGATCTTTAAAGTGGTTCATGAGTGTTACAGAAGTATGTTATGATGGAAACAGTGCTCTGAGCCATGACTGAAGCTCACATCCATGTTTAGAGTGGAGACTTTGGGCCAAAGTTTGGGCTGCAGGGCAATATAATCACAAAGCTTATTGCAAAGCCTTGCATTGGTAAAAAAGAGTGTGAGAATAGGAAAAAAGAAGGGTCGGGAGAGCAAAAACACACCAAATGACATCTAAAGAGAAAAAGAAGGCAATTTTCTCTCTTCTTGTTACTGTGGAAACTCAGAGTACCAATAAAGGTCTTTCTGTTGAAAACAGACGATCACCTACCACACGCTTCTTATGAAAGTAGTAATGGACTTCCTGTCGCTCTCATGAAATAGAGCCTGCAGATTTACGATCTCATTTATGTCCAGGCTTTACAGTGCCGGACTCAGAGATCAGTCTAATGAAAACCGCCCTAGGTTCAATCCCACAGACACCACAGGGGCCGAGAGTGCCACTGTAATTGGTTAATCCTTTGAGTAGTGTGTTAATAGCGGCCTCAAAGTAAAGGGCAGCTGGAGAGCACAAGCAGAAGTGGTGACAGGGAGTGAGAGGGGAGTTGACCCCAACTTCCTGCTCTCAGTGCCTATTGATCACCTTCCGTTTTCTCAATTGGACGTCGATACCTGGGTAGCTTCTCCTCAGTAGGGAGTGTGTGGGATGTGTGTGCCGCTTCCCAACCAAGCTGGGGCTGAAGATCAGACTGCGGGATCGAGGCTTGTAAAGGTCGAGCGGTGCGTGAAAGCTTTGTGGGGCTCGCAGTGAGGGCTGGCTGTGTAATGGAGCCGGCGTCAGGCTTTGGCAGCAGTGCAGCTGAGTAAGAAACTGCCACTCTGAATCTGAAATTAGACCTCCGCATCTTCCCCCTCAGCAGCTCTCTGCTTTCACTCTTTCGCTCTCATTCTCAATTTTTTTGTCTTCTTCTGTATTTCTTTCCCTTCCGCTCACACAAACAGAGCTGCGGTATCTCGTTATCTATTGCCCTCACATCAGGTTCTATCGTCCTTTGGTCTGTTGTTTCGGATCTCTTGGTGGAGCTATTGGTGTGCTCTTTACCATGCCTTTCACTTGACATTTTTGAGTGTTTGAGGACAAAGGAAGTGTGTGTGTACAGGTATTTGGTTTAGGAGGATAATACAAATGTGTATAATGACACTTCCTGTGTCCTCATAAACAAAATGGTTTAAAAACATACTCAACAGTGTGTTTTAGTTGTTTTTTAAACCTGAGAAACTTGTACCTCAGAGTCAGGCATTCATTATTACGACATCACATATTAAAGTTGGGAAAAACATGGACGTAACCTACACCAAACATAAGAATTATATTGTAAGCAATAAGCAATTAATTATGAAAGTTACTAATTTGTATCACTTATTTATGCAAGTTATCCAAAATATATTTATAAATAAATAAATGAACTATACATATTATTCATCAGTTTTTCCCCTGTTTCAAACCAATCTGCCCCTTCCGACACATTAAATTTGTAATTATGAAATTTAAGATTTCATTTGATTGGCAAATAGTTGCTTTCAGCCATGATTAACTGGAAATCATCCAATGATAGGGGTGTAATAATGTTAGTCATTATCAGCTCCTTAGTTCAGCAGTCTGATCAGGGACTGATCAGGGAATCAGCCAATTTAAGGGCTGTCTCAAATCGCAGAATCCTTCCAGTGCACTGAAACATTCATTCCCTAAAAAGTCCCACAATGCTCCGTGAAAACCAGGCAGCATTGATGCTCACCATAGCAACGTTCAGACTGCAGGTAAATGTGGCCCAATTTTGTTTTTGCTCACATGACTCAAACCGCATGGGATCTGATCTTCTCAATTTGGGCAACTTCCATATGTGCTCTTAAATCTGTTACAGGTCAGATGTTTTGCACCATAGACTAAACAGTCTTATTGGAATTCATGAGACTTTACACCTCTCTAGTCTAGATCAACATTAGTCACAATTCTGCGCTCATGCTACTTTAATGTCCTCTGTGTTTACTTCTGCATGACAGCGTGCTGGTGACGTCTTTTTATCATTCTGTTGTGTATAAAGTTCAGTCCTAGACTGGGCAAACCCAGCCAGATCTGCCGGGGATTTGATTTCGCCCTGTGACTCAGTCTGGAAACCTGTACATTAATTTCCACTGCTTCTGTTACACTTTTGCAGGAACCAATCACAGACTGGCTTTTCCACCTAGCGCGCTATTGGCAGGTTAAACATGATGACGGATAGAGAATCGATAGGTCGTTGCCTGTTGATCACGCCTCTTGTGGTCTGATTGGTTGAAGGACTATCCAATTGCGGACAGAGTCATTCAAATAATGCCAGTTAATCACGCCTATTGTGCAGTAGAAAATACAGAGAAGACTCCCCAAACTTGGTCTGGTAATAGCCAGACAAGGAAAAAAAACTCTGGATGGAAACGCCAAGATCCATATAAATTCTAAATATGCGAATAAAAAAATGAATGCATTCAAATGATACATACGGTACATCAAATTTGGATACATTTTTAGCCTTAACTTTTTACTTGACTGCATTGAGTGTATTCCCAAACAGCAGACATCCACCTTTGATAAATGAACATGATCGTGTTTATTCATGTGCATGCTCTGAGGTGCAAGTAATTTATTATATATGAAAATTATTATATATAGTGACTTCTCCTACAACAGCAAATTCCATTTTTCTTAATAATATTTAACGGAAATTTATCAGGAAGTGACGATTTCATTGTCTTCCACTCACTGGATGGAAACGGTGCTCTATTGGCAAATGTTGTATGAGATTATTCCATTTTGGAATAAAGTTCAAAAGTTAAATTCGCAACTTTGGATGGAAACAGTGTACCAATGTATAGTGAGCCAGGTTCCTTACCAGTGCCTGAATTTGTGTGCACAATATACTTATTCACTACATATACTTATTGGAAGCTAGGGAGCTGACTGAGATGCACCCAGTAAGTCATGTGATTCGCGTGGCGACCTGCTCAATGTAGAGTAAAATGGCTTATTAGACTGCACTATATGGCTTCTTCATCTCAATTAAGTGTACATGATTTTAAACATTTTTCAAAACTATTATTGACAGGACTTGACATTAACACCAGCCAACCCGCCATTTGTGTGTGGTTTTCAGCTGTGGCGTGTAAAACTCCCACTCCCTCTATCCATTTTGGCAGGTTGGACGTTTGATATGCGAATTTAGGGATTGTCTCTAAAGTTACATACGACACTGGTATACACGTTTCTAACTTCAATAGCTTTTGAAGAGAATGACTTAGAGTCATGGCACCAAGTGTAAAGTATTCATCTAGGTGTCAGGGCTGATGCACATCTTGTAGATATATAATAAAAAATATATTTAATAAAATAAACTCAAATCACATGAAAATATGGACATGTGTTTCACTAGAGAACTGTATGGGCTCATACATAAAATATGCTAAATTAAAATGCCATAGCCGATAGAACACTGATGAGAATTATTGCTTGAGAATAAATTATATTTACAGCAACAATTTTTTTTTTCTTTTAATACAAGCAGTGTTTCTCTGTCTATATTAAGAAGCTTTAAACACACAACCTTAACAGAGCTAAATAGATCTATTTGATGACCCGTCACACTACATTACACTCTACATGTAGAATTGATTTGGTTGTGTACAGTGGTCATTTATGTATAGCCAACAACACATTTCCCATCAACAAAATTCTGGCCAAAATGCTGAGTGGCTAGTAACTTTGGAAAACCACTAGAGCAAAAAAGTTTGTCAAGCCCTGATAATTAATATCTTTGTATAAAAAGAAGAAGGAAAAAACACTTGAGTGCATCTTTAATATGCAGTTATGTGTAGAAGGATTTTGAACCACTGTGATTTCTCTGCAGACAGGGTTGCCCTGCTCACTGCGACAGAAATAGAAACCAAGCAGCTGACAAAATGTCCTGCTCATCACCTACCGTGATCACAGCAGGATAGGGCAACAGTTAAGATGACCATAGAACACGTACCATTCATTGCTTTCCGTTTTCTTAAGTCTCAACTGGTTAAGATACAGAATTAGCAACGTATGATCAGCAACGTCACTGAAAATTAATTATCTTGCCCTTCGTCTTAAATGCCGGCAAATAGACTGCGCACTACTGACAGAGTAATTTGAACATTTGCTGAGTGTTAAATGCAAATGAGAGGTAAATAAACAGATGCATGCGGATACACTCACCCTCACGTTTACAGATGACAGCTCAACCATTACTAAATAAACCATGGCTCATTACATCTGACCTGCATGCTTATAAATAACTGGCCTATTCTGGAACATACAGATGCTGGATGGGATGGGAAGAACAGAATAAGGAGGAGATGCTTCACACGCCTGTGAGTGATATGGTGTGTGTGTGTGTGTGTGTGTGTGTGCGCGCCCCCCGTTCTCTACTCTGCCATTAGCAGTAGATGAGAGGAAATTACAGCAGAATGAATTGGTGGGTGGTAATGAGTCCAGGGGTGATTCTAATCAGTTCTTAAATTAAAACTCAACATTTATGCAACATTAATGAGCAGAAAGCATATTTATGGGAAATCACAGCTTCCCATTGGCCCCTCGGTTCATATCTTCCACCCATCGGATGGGCACACGTGCCCCGCTGATGTTTAACATGTGAGGTGCATGTACCGCACTGATGATTGATGCGACAGATTTATCCTCTCGAGGGGCTGCGGGTGGCAGATTGGCGTATAGATTGAGTCGGAGCCCGACGCTAACCGTATCTGACGTGCTCAGACACTAAGCCGCAGGTCCATCGGGATGGGAATGAGACTGATGATGAAATGTTAGGGTGGTAATACACTCGGTTGGGAATCGAAGACCCAAGCAACGGCGCATTCTTTCAAACCAGGGCGAGATACGCTCGGGCTGGTCTCATATCAGCTGTGAGAGGACACACCGTCTCAGACGGAGCCGAAGCGGCAGACCTGTCCCTGCTGATCTCGCAGAGACGCTTGGATTTCTGCATCAGCTCATCTGGGAAAATTCCACCCAGGATGGCAGAGCAGTTTCAGCAAGTATTTAATGACAGTGACACAAAGCACCTAATGGAAGTAAGAACCCTGCTAGATTTGACAGCTGCTGAAAGCCCGACTGGACAGGAAAGTAGCTCTTTGCCCAGAGAGACATTTATAACAGTATGTGGAATTCTTATGCAAATCAACATGCACAAGTAATAGATGAACGGAATGAGACAAATGACTGATCTATGAGCAATCTTACCAAATCGGAGTGTGAATCTGAACCACCAGAAGCCACGTGTTTGTGTGTGTGTGTCTTTGTCAAGCACTTGCATGTGTGTCTGTCTCTCATGCCTTCAGGCTTTGCAAGCACCTTCACCGGAATGAGATGGGAGATTTTATGTGTGTCCAAATCTACTGGGTCAAAAAAGCAGGTTGATTCATTTATAGACTTTTATTCTTTAATGTCATTTCATTGTGTTGGTTTGCTTTGTTTGCTACTTTTGCTTTTTTTTTGAGAGAGAGAGAGAGAGAGAGAGAGAGAGAGAGAGAGAGAGAGAGAAATAAAGAAAGAAAGAGAGGTTGTTACTGAAAATAGGGAGCCCATGCTACCTTAACGAAAACGTGCTCAAGGGGAGAGACAGAGATGGAGAATAAATTGGGGAAACCGATACACAGAAAGAAATGTTCGCCAGCCAGAACTAATCAAAATAACAAAACGTTTAGTTTGCCTGCATCTCCAGACTCAACAAACTGATCAAATTGAAAACACAAGCGTCATTGGACGGTCCAAATTAATTGCAACTCAATAAGAAATGAACGCAGACCTTGAAAATGCGCACGTTACTTGACTAAAGAATTCAAAGAAATGGTCAAATTAAACAAAACTGACAGCTAAAAGGCAAGTTGATTTGAGTCAGTCGAGTTGTTTGTCAAGGGAGTTAAGCGTAGGGAGTGCATACTTTTTTACTTTTCATCAAACTTTTCAGATTTTTCACCTGCGACAGCTAATCGTATTTTCATTAAAGCTTTTTGAAAATGGCTTACTCTCACTTAGAACAATGCCGACCAACATTTAAGTCTCTTAGTTTGTGTGCCCGAGTCACCTAGGCACTGATATATTAAGCCGCGTTTCCACCACAGGAACTTTACCCAGGAACCAGGAACTTTGGGTGGTACTCGGTGTGTTTTGACCGCAGGAACCAGGTCTAAACGAAGTTCTGGGTAAATATTTCCCCCTCCAAACGGCCCTACTCACGAGGTAGTACTTTTTCAAAGTTCAGGAACTTTCGAGGGCGGGACTTGGGCGCTGAACATGCCGATTGGTTGAGCTCACGCAGCATTTTATTTCAACCGCCATTTTTAAGTCTTTTGCAAGGTTCATTCTGCGTTCAGTAAATATCAGTTTTGCTCTCTGTCTGATGGCGCGCGTTCGTCTCAGCCATCTCACGATCAATGTCCATAATAGCTGATAATAATATACATTGTCATTTTAAATCTAGCTTTACAAGCTTTCTGAATATGCTGCATGCTGCTGAATCTGCATATTAGTGCTCTTTTCTGTCGTTGTTAATTTCCTCTTTAGTAAACCTAACGTTATACAAAACCAGCAAAAGCAGCACAGCTTGAATCTCTTCCCTACTCGTTATTCATTTTATTACAGTCTATTTTTCACCATGTAAATGACATGACCGATTACTTTTAATTGTGCGTCCTTAAATGACGTGACAGTGCACGCCGCACTCATGTTGACAAGAGAGGAAAGCTAATTTTTCTGAAGGGTAAACTTTTTATTTCGTAAGATATGAAGATAATGTTGGAATAATGACACAGCGTATATTGCCCCAGGCAGTTTTTACGGCACCTGCGCTTTTAACTGCGCCTGACAGAATAAATTTTTTTTTCTGAGATGATTATTACACTTTACAACAAATAAATAGCTTATTATATACTACTCTATTAGTCCTGGTGGCCGTTAAGAGTTGCTATGGCTACAGTTAACACATTCCAGCTGCTGGAGAAAACAGCGTTGACATTTTAAAGCGGCAGACAAACTGCATGTGACAAAATGATTGCGATTGAAAGTCATCACATGTAAACACCAGATCGGTTTAGATGACGTCTCATGTAAACAGTCCACTAAATCTTTCAATCGGTACACGCAAAAATGATTACTGTCCGTCACTGGTAATAATTGTTCTGGGTAATTTTGGTGGAAACGGGGCTATAGACAACACTATAAATTAGGAATGCAACAATACAGTTAGTCCACGGTTCAATGCATACCTCAGTTTTTAACCACGGTTTTCGGTTCGGTTTTTTGCTATTCTATTATTCTTAGGCAACAGGAACAGAAAGAGGTTAAGGAGAAAATGTTTTATTGCAATATTCTTTCTTTTCAAAAGACTTTAAAAACCTTAAACTTAAAACTTTACTTTAAAAAAAACTTGTACACATCCCTAATGCATTGTATAATACAAAATAAATACATTTTTAAAGATTTCCAGTGTCAGCTCAGAGATATATGGAAGAATTTAAAGGGTTACTTCAGCGATTAGCATATGGCTTTGTATCAGTAGAAACCCAGGAGTATATTCAAATGATTGTGCTTTCCCCCCTCATATCCCCCTGAGACAAGAGATGTATGCATTTTATTTCTGGAAAAATTCCTCCTATGAAGCAAATTGACGATATTTGCATCATAGGAGGAATGTTTGGCCAAAGGCTAAAGACTACAGCCAGCAGAGGGAGCTATTTCCACATGTTTTGAACCCGCGCATGGGGGATGGAGATCACACTCAGAGCTCAGCTCGAGGCTGCAGGCACTCATTTAAACAGAGCTATGGTGAGCAATGTTAACCCTAGTGAAAAAAAAGTATACTAAGTATACTTGCGGCCAGACTCATTTTCAGTATATATATACTTGAAGTGTATATATTTCAGTATATATATACTTGAAGTGTGTTAATGACTAGTTAACTTGAAGTGTGCTATTTTGACACAACTAATTTTGTACTAAGTATATTTAAGTTGTAATTAAATTGTGTTAAAGCACAACTTTAAGTGTATTTAGTATACTTTTGTGTGCTAAATTGGAACAACTTTAAGTATACTTAGTACACTTTAAGTATATAGTGACTAATTACGTGCTTAGTGATATTAAATGTGCTTTATTTGTATTATAAGTATATTTTATTTGGATTATAAGTATACTTTATTCGTGTTATAGTACATTTTATTTGTATTATAAGTACACTTTGTGTTATAGCATACTTTATTTGTGTTTTAAAGGGGGGGTGAAATGCTGTTTCATGCATACTGATCTTTTTACACTGTTAAAGACTTGGAATCCCATACTAAACATGGACAAAGTTTCAAAAGTTAAGGTGGACGTTTGATGGGAGTATTTCTTTGTCAAAAATACTACTTCCGGTTAGTCATAAGTTTCGGCAAGTTTTTTGAGATCATGCGTCCCCTTTGACGTTAATGGGGGCGGAATTTCCTTGTATGGGCCTTACGGACAATTCTACCGGAAGCGCGTGAGAGAGAGAGAGGGAGAGAGCGAAAGCAACAGCCTACGCCCATCAAAGCGCTGGCTCGTAGGCTGCTGCACAGGTGATGTGCACATAACAATGTCACCAAAAAAGTGCGTTTTTGGTTGCCAGACCAAGACAGTCCTGCACAGATTCGCCAAAAACCCCGCGTTAAGGCAACAGTGGATGTAATTTGCTTTTCCGGATCAGCAACTGAGTTGCGCGAATGTTTATATCTGTTCGCTGCATTTCGGTGCCGACTGTTTCATAAACAAGGCCCAGCTCGACACAGGATTTTCCGATCGCCTAATGCTGAAGGATGGAGCAGTCCCAACGTTAGTACCGCAGGCGGTGAGTGAGACTGCTTCAAATGTCTGTGTCTTTGCCTATGCTCATCAAGTAGCCCAAACATGATCACGTATAGCTAATTGATCAATGGAGCATGCGATGTGTAGTGCGTGTACATTTGTTTAGCTGGCCACTATATGTGTAACTTTATGTTTGTGTATTGTAAAAGCACTCCAAACAACAATACACAAAGAGGGGGGAAATATGTTGAACTAAATAAGCGCGCTTCTTCATTCAAATGCGCTACTATTCCGTGTCTTTCTATGTAAACACTAACTTAACCTGCCGTGCAAAACCAGTCCGCTTACTGTCTACACAAACCACGCGTAAACACACAAACACACGTGCACAACTGCACTTCCCACATGTACACCTTCAAAGACAAAAATACGACGATATAATTCAAGTATAAATATGTAAATAACACAAGCCGCTAAGCATATTATATAGTTAGTGTATAACTTGTAACTTACCACATAGAGACGTCCTGCTCTAGTCGTTTTTGCTGCTGCTCCTGTTCAACTGCAGCCTCTGGGTCTGATTCCGGATCATAGATGTATGGCTGTATCTGATTAAAAGCCATATTTTTATTTTGAATAAAGTTTTTTTCCCGCTGTTAGGGATGACAGCTTTACGACGCACTCGACTCAACACAAAAGCAGCAGCGGGCACACGTCATTATTTAGCTCCGCTCACACGACACGCCCCCACCCGCTCGGCTTTTTTCTGAAAGACTCGGAACAGCGCATCTTTCTTATATAATTATAAAAAAAATAAAGACTTTTCGGAGATATGCAGGATGCAATGCTACTCTGTAGGTACTCAAGATTGACATGACACTGACTGAAACTGAGTGTTTCACCCCCCCTTTAATAAATTACAAATTAATTACCAGTATATTCAGAACACACAAGCAATATACTATGAATATAATATATATTTTATTTACCTTGACTCATTCAAATGACTAAAAATATACACTTTGTAGTCAATAACAATACAATTTGTTATTACTTAGCTATACATTGTACAATATACTTTGAATTACATAATGTCACACAATACAGTATTTTAAATGTGCTACATTACATTTTAATGAATTACTTACTGACTTACTTTCCCAATGTTGAATGCATTTGTTTTCAAGGACATTACAATAAATTAAATCAAATCTAACACACATAACTAATGAAGAGACATTTCATTAAACAAGCCCAACGATTTTTATAAATGGTTTCGCATGGTTTCAGCAAAGCTAAACAAAATTAACTTACTATGTTATTCATTAAATTAACACCGGAAGATGTTGGAAAACATATAATTGAACTAATTCCACTGACCATCTCTATACATAAATATAAATTACACATTATATTCAATTTTCTGGTGAGCTGCTCATTACACTTGCGTCTGATGACCGCTTACACATAATCTAGGAAAGTTGACAGCAAACACTCGTGAAGAACGCAATCTGTTAACAGAATATACAAGAGATAAAGTCAGGTGCATGTTCATTCAACTTTTTATTCACGTTTAGTGACATTACATATTAACTTACTTACCTCCAAACAGAAGGACTTTTTCCAGTGCTTTTCGGGATCGCGTAACGTTTGGCCATTTAATTCCAAAACAGTTTATCGTCACCATCAAGGTCAGGCAACGTAATTGAACTGGTCCGAAGAATGAGCAATGTATGTTTCCGCTCTCAGTGTTTTATTAAATAAATAATGTAACGCAACATTGTACTTCACCTGCAAGGCTGCAAACCTCCCGAGAGTGAGCGTCATATACAGACTAGTACCGTCAGCAGCTCTACCTCTGATTGGCTGCAGGCATTGAGCAACACAATCTGATTGGTCACAGATCAATGAAGAGACATTTGAATTCCGATAAGAAACAATTAGCCTATTTAACTCATATTTTCTTGCGTTGTATTTTAAGTGTGCTGTTGGATTCTTCTTTGCCAGTGTAAACTTATTAAACATATTTACACTTAAATCACAACTAAAGTAGGGCTTATATAGCATACACTGCATATATTTAAAAATGGGGCGTTTAGTCCATATAATAATTTACTTATTTAATAATAATGTATTATCACTTATTTATTCATGATTAAGCTTGAACAGTTAAGCATGAATAAATATTCTTAAACAGTATTTATAACTTTTTATACAGCTTAATGATATTAATTATGTATTTTTAAAAAATGCTTTTAGTGCATTGTTAACAATGACAATTTTGAGCATAAGTTTAAAATATATAAAAAATATATTTTAAAGTAATATTCAGATAAGTACACTTTACAAAAGTACACTGAACTTTCATTTAAAGTATATTTTTCTAAAATATATTTTTAGAAAATATACTAAAATACAATTATTTTAAAGTGTGTTAAAAGTTGTATTGTGAAATATGATGCTAATATATTTTTTATATATTTAGAAATGGTACATTTTTTGTAAGTATATTTCTAATATACTATCGGAAAAGAGAATATATTTGAAATACAATAAAGTATACTTTTTTTTCACTAGGGAAGTCTTAACTTCTCAAATTAATTTCTATGAAAGTTAAGCTTGCAAAGGCATGAACTGAAACGCGGCAGACTGAACTCGCGTTGTGAATGTATGCTGCGAGTGTAGTCACGATTACCTCAGCTCTCATCATGAGAGCTCAGCTCATTTATCTGACTCCTGCAGTCAGTGCTCAGTGCTGTGATACTCGCGCGGTGACTCACTCATTATATTGAACACACACGTTCAGTTTTTAATTGTAGTGTCTTCTCCAACTCAGTCACAGTAATCCAGTTGGTGGCTTTGGGAATGGCCTCACAGGGCAGCGAAGCATTCTGGGAATTGTAGTCTTTCATCGCCATGAGACAAAAATACATTTTCTGTCTTTTCTCAGTCTAGAAGGCACCAAATTCAAAAATAATTTCACATTTCTACTACATTAATGACCCAGTTTAAATACAGATTCATCTTCCCAGCGCTGAAGTACCCTTTTAAGTATGAAGTGGCAGATAGTCCCTTTAAGGACAAGTGTTCACAAGGCTGCACTGCTGTCAATTTAAGGGTGCTTTCACATTTTAGCACTTTTGGTGCGCACCCGGGTTCGATTGATGTCAGAGTTCGGTTGGTTTGGATGATGTGAATGTGGTCTTCCAAACTCGGGTGCGCACCCGAGTCTTCTTAAAGAGGTGGTTTGGGAACCGTACTCAGGGACGGTTCGCTGCTGATGTAAATGCAATCGTTTTTTGTGTGTTTACCTGACGAGCGTTACTGATATACTGCAAGCAGAGAGCTGTATATCTCCTCTTTGCTCATCTTCGCCATTCTTTAGAGCAGTTGGAGTGCATTCGCAGCAGATATACGCAAGTGCCATTACGTAATGAAGCTTTGGTAACAAAACCAACGGTTCAAAAACAAAAATATAAGTGATTAAGCAACTAAGCAACCGGGTAAACAGCTGCTGCTTTGATGAGGCAAACAAACCACAGTTCGGAACCAAATAATATAATATATGAACACAGTCCAGCCCCCCCGCTGGGGGGCAAAGGAGCAATCGAACTCAGGTTCGGGCCAGGCAATCGAACCAAGTGTTAAAGCATAAAACCTGCTCACATCTCATATCTCATATACAGACACACACAGATTTTACTTTCACTTTAGACATAACCGACTGTGTTTATACATGTTAACCGTGTGTATTTGACAGTATTATCAGTAAGACTACTTAGTCCAGTAATCACATGTTTGACAGGCTTCTCAGCGCATGTTAAAACTGTGCACAAGCACACGAATGAAATGTTTAACTGGCAAGGCTTTAAAATGCATGCAAATAATGAACTTTCATGTTCATTATCCCTATAAATACAATATAGCAGAATCTAAATCTTAAGGATCACTTGTATTAGCGTTAAATATCATCATACCGCCTAGCCCTAAAACTTGCTCTATGTTAAAGCACTATGGCATTATTAAGACATAACAGTATGGCAATGTAAACTACCTTTAAATAATATGTAGTGGGAAAGGAGATATACAAATAAACTTGACTTGAATGACTGACACTCGTTGTGCCTCATTCATGAAACATTCGTAAATGTACATTTTGTGTAATTTGTGCTTAAAACAGACCTTCCTGAAAACTCTCCGAAGGATTCACAAACGCTTCTTAAACATCAGATATGATAGTTAAATGTATGTATGAATTCCAATCATTTGCTGAAAGGGTGCATGTGCACTCTCATTCACAATTAGCATCAACTATGTAAATTACTTGTCCAGGAACGCAGTGGAATCTTCCGGACTGCCCTCAGGTTCGGCCAGTATATTACCTTAATTCTAAAGAGACTATATTTGGCCATATGCCTAGCAAAAAAATGCTAGCTAAAAATGGGGCTCTTCTAAAATCGGTTAGCGAGAGGAGCTCTCTGGTTTTCCAGTTGAGGCGCTTTGGCTATGATGATACAAAATATGCCAGGCAGTAATATATTATAGCATCTCATTTTGAATAATATTACTAAATATAAAAATGCAGTAACCAGCTATATTACATTATTATTCAGCCATTGTTAAAAGAAGGATGGTTGGTTGGAGTGGTATTTGTCCCGCCCCTTCTCTACTGTGATTGGACGAGTGCTGCATTTCACTCAAAGTTCAACAGTTTTCAACTCTCAGCTATCAAAATATTATTATGGTATATTATAGTGCATTAAAATTCTGTGTCATCAGTTTGCCTCAAAGAAAAGGAACTGGATATTTTGGTCACATTAGGAAGCAGGCATACATTTACTTCGTACCAACATTTAGAAAATACGAACATTTTCATGAATCCGAAATTGATTTCAGAACTGCTTTGCAAACAGATTACACACAAAAAAACATTCTGACGTGTTTCAAGAATGAGGCCTGTTGTGCTTATTTGCATTTGTGGAACCTGTATTTGTATTGCCTCTGCACCTACATTTACAAATCAATTCCTTTTGATTTTGTGAAATTATATTTGCCTGGCAGTCTAATAAAGCATTATTGATTTGAATAGCTGTAATTTGAATTAAATTGAGTAAGTGAGCGCAAAAGATTGCTCAGGGACAAACAAAGCCGAAGACACAGGAAGAAGGGACAGATGGGAAGGTGAGGAGAGGACAGAGTGTGGAAGACAAGGAGCGATGTGAAGGGAGGGAAAAGGGAAAGCAACAGAAAGAGAGCAGAGAGTGGCAGGAGTGAAAGGATGCGACAGTGAGCTCATGGGGCGGCTGCTTTACTCTCCAATCACATAGTCTCTCTGTCCCCTCGGTCATTTAATCTGATCGGGGAAGTGTGGGGAGAGAGAAAGAGAGTGAAAAACACAGAAGGGGGAAGGAGAGCATGAAAACGGGAAGGTTAGAGCAGGAGGAGACATTTTATTGCCACTCCTCTTTCTTGTAAATGCTATCTGCCTTTTAATGACATCATCAATTGTTCTTTTCCAATCTGGTTTTATTCTTCTTTTAGTCTTAAAGCCTAGTAAAAACTGAAAACCATCTTCATAAACATACCAAATCGTGTCTTAAAAGAACATCCCTGGTTCAGCTAAGCTCAACTGAAAGCATTTGTGACTTAATGTTGATTACTACAACAATTAATTTCCACTTCCACAAATCTGAGTGAGGCACTAAATATGGAAGTAAAGGGGACCAACCAAGAATACAATATCTCTCAATTCCAATACTATAGCCTCAGGAGGTAAACAATGTGTGTTAATGTGATTTTAGTGTAAAAAGAATTGATTGATAATGTTTTATTCAATTCTAAACACTTGTTGACAAGTTAATGCAACAGCATAAGCCAAAGAAATTATAATTGAAGCCACTTTACAGGTCAGATAATACACACGTTTTAATGTAAGGGCCTTTTTTAAATTAGAGCCTTAGTGTCATACTGCTTTTAAATCCTCCCAAAATTGTTCCCATTTAGGTCCATTGTAAATACCTCAATATAACTTTGATGTCTGTTTTTGTTTTTGCTTTCTTTTTTCTTTTCTTTTTTTAAAGGACAAGGATATTTCGGTAATCAAAATTATGCCACAAAATGTTATGTATTGAGGTTAACTTGTTACTATTAAATTAATGAAAAAGCAGAAAGGTTTGTGTGAGTTTTGATTTAGCAGTAGGGGTATATCAAATATGGCTGTATAAAAACAATACGAAGTAAAAGGAATGATAACTATGATAAAAACCTAATGTGTGTGTTGTTGAGATTCAGATATTCCCTACTTTATGATGGCGTAAAGATGGCAATTTTAGATGCACCGGTCGACCGGCCATAAATCTGATGTTTTGTTTTATTTTGCCCGATCTCTGTTCCGGATTTACACACAAACTGCACTGCAATCATTTCCCAAAATGTCACTTGCGTGGAAATGTGAAGTCCGTAAACAGGACAGTTTAATGCAGGCCAGAGAAGGGACACATGCCGAAGATAGATACAAAAAGGGGAACAGAGACGTGCAGAGAAAGCAGATAAAATACTGTGCCAGGAACAACAAGCTCACATATTAGAAGACAAATATAAATATTGAATTGTTATATGAATATATCTCTGAAGACATCTGTTTTCAGAAAGTGACATTTTCTTTTACTGTCAGAGAGTGCATTTTCATTCAGTCTGTCAGCTGGTTTGGTTTTGTGCAGGTGTGTCTTATGTAGCATGAAGTCAGGCTTTTGTGTGTGTTAAATCTTGAAATGATGCAATCTAATTTAAAACAAAAACAACTGCGGGGTTGCCTCCGATTTGAAATGGCTACAGACAGGGCCTATGACCACTCAGTAAGCGCCAAATGTTAAAATCACCAGTTGGCCGTTAACATTTTTTTTTAAATGCTAATAATGCAATTTGCATCATTGCTGTATTGAATACTGTTTACTTTTATTTAAAAATGTAGGCTATGTAGGCCTGCACGATACTTTTTGTTTTACGATATATCAACCCAGAAATATTTGCGATAGACAATTTTATTGTCATTTTAAGACAATTTTATGCCACCGGATATATAATCCTAATATAACAGCATAAGAAAGTAAGTAGACCTACACACTTTAAAATTACAACCGTTTAATTCTTTAGATCATGGAAATTAAGGGTAACAAAATGTATTTTATTTTAAATAAAAAAATTTAAAAAAAAGGAAATAAACCTTTTCCCTTGTGAAGTGGCTTTAGCGCTTGTCATTCTGCATTGACATTTATATGTGCACGGGAACAGGGGATTGAGTCCATTTGAGCTTATTCTTCCAAACTGTCAGTAGTTGTCAGGAAAACATCATAACCCCTCAAATGAGGCCTTTTTCACCTGTCGATAACAGCTCTGTGAAGGAACTGCCAAGAACCAGTTTCGCCTCTGTCACGGAAAACATACAAGATGACAGCATAATTTGAGCAAAATGTTGGTGACATTAATTATCGCGTAAACATAACATGCGATATATTGCATCACAAAAAACGATTGAGGTCATGTACATATAATGTGCGATATATTTTGATATATTGATTATTGCAACAGCCCTTTAAAGTTAAGCTAGCAGATTTAGCTGTGGTATTGAAATTGGACATCGGACATTGTACATTTTCACTAGGCTAGAATTATCTAAAATTTTGGTGTCATAAAAGTTTTACGCCTTGGCTACAGATATAGGCTGAAATAATGTACTTAAACAAAGGGGGGGGGGGGCAACTGTACTGTAGACAAACAAAAAATCATGTCTTCAAATGAAAATGTTCTAGTGACTGATCAAATCAATTTTTTTAGCTAGCCAAATTGAATTTCTCTGAATTAAATTGCATCAATCCACATAAATTAAATTTGGCCAACTGAAAAATTTAGATGTGATCAGTCACTAGAAAATGTTCTATTGAAGACATGATTTTTTTTTACAGTGTGGCAATAAAATGGGCTTTGTGGGAGAAAGCTTGTATAAAAAAATAAAAATGGAATCGGCTATGAAAAATCATGATCGGTGCATCCCTAATGGAAATACCTGAAGTCCTTGTGGGAACATTTTTTGGTCCCCATGAGGAAAACAGCTTATAAATCACATTAATCATATTAATATTGATCAATAACAGATTGTATGAAAAATAATTATGTCAATGGAATTTCCCCTAAAAACATGAAAACCCCAGCCTAGAAATCTAGACGCACCCTAGCGGCAGCAAATCTAATCTGCCCGCGAGTGTCGTCTAGCAACTCTCAATACCCTTCTGAGCTGTAAAAACCAAATTCTAGTCAGGCCAATCACATCGTGTATAGAGTCAGTGGGCGGGGTCATAATGACGGCCGAGTTGCGCTTGCGTGCTTCTAGTAAACACAGAAACTGGTGAACGGCGGTCTTTCGAATCGGCTTTGACCGCGACTCTGGAAGACTTGGAGTTAAGCTTTTCTCTGAGAAAAGAACAAAGAACTGCACTGAAGTCATTCTTAAAAAAGGAAGATGTGTTCTGAGTTTTGCCGACCGGATACGGCGAAAGTTTAATCTGTCAACGAGCTCCGCTTCACGTTGCTCTGGATGGTCTAAATATCCCCACAAGGATAGTAAAACCTGAAACTGTATCTGCATTGTAGGGACCATCCAGCAGTCCCCATGACAGAATAAACACACTAAATGATGTTTTGGTTAAATGAAGGTTAGTGTAAGGGGATAAAACATACAGCCTACAGTTTGTACAGTATATAAACCATTACTCCTATGAAGTCCCCACAAAGATGGCGAAACCGAGAATGTGTGTGTGTGTGTGTGTGTGTGTGTGTGTGTGTGTGTGTGTGTGTACACATTTGAGCATGTACACTGTTTCAAGACATCCATCTCCTGACTCCACCCTCTAGAAGAAGCAGCTTTATTGATCCAAAGCAGCTCTATTTCCTCCAAGTGTCTAAGCTGATCAAAACCTCCTCTTCTCACAGATGTCACATTCTATTTCGCTCATGCATCTCTCCATGCATTCTTCTCTATCTCTTTTTTTCATCTCTCCATCTCTTTCTCTATGCAGGCCCTGTATCCGAGCCCAGAGGAGGGCTGGCAGATCTACAGCTCGGCACAGGACGCAGATGGAAAATGTATCTGCACCGTCGTGGCTCCAGCACAGAACATGTGTAATCGAGACCCACGCAGCAGACAGCTCCGTCAACTTATGGAGAAGGTGACAATTGCCTGTTACATGCACAATAACCTAAATGACACGTGCTTGTCAAGAGCAAATCCTAGCAGATTAATGTCATTTACATATGCAGTCATTAAAATGGATCCCAAACATTACATAATACTGTTCCCCATTAGAGAAGGATTGTGAAAGTACATGATGCAAACAACCACCTAAAAGAGGACGCGTCCTAAATACTGCTGTGAAATTGGATTCATTCTGTTGAGCCGTTAGGAGGTTTTTTATTTTTTCCTAATCATACTCATTAGACTAAGACCAGGCAAAGAACAGCTGAAAAAAAACATAAAGCCTGATACCTTTTTTAAAGGACCGAGCACAAAAAATAAAATTCAGTCATTTTTGGTGAGTAAATGGTGACAGAATGTATTTCGAAGTCTGTAATATATTTCTTTCATCTGTTGAACAACACAAAAGACCCTATTAAGCCCATCTAAATTTGACATGTTCTAGATATCAAGTGGGCATAAGTCCCCATGAAATCAAAATGGACGTTTTTTTTGGCTTTTGATAGAAGTATGAATATCTTAGACTTACTTTCATCTATAAGACAGTGTGCTCTAAAACAATGACAAAATTTGCATTTAGAAGAAATAAGCATTCAAAATGTACAGTCTCTTGCTTCTGCTAATATGGATCAATGCTTTAGATGACATCTGCACTTCAGTTTCTCATCAGATTTTCTGCCCAATCAAATGCTCTCTGGAATCTGAAGCGTCCCGCCCCCTACATTATAAATAGATGCTGAAGCTGCGGCTGAAATCAGTCATTTGTTCACACAATTACTATTTTCTACACAGTGAATCCTATATAGGGGATCGGAAAAAATTTAGGGGACGGATTAAGTCTGATTTCAGTGAGCGCACTGTCTCTTTCGGCCAGAGAAACGATAGCAAATAGCGGATCGTATGCACAAGTCGTGCTAACCACCACAAAACGTATTGGACTCATTTGAATTCTGCACAGAATGCCGTATAGGGGAGATTAGGAGGAGATACAGTTAGATTAGAGGAAACTGGGGCTTTACCGAGCTCAACTGCTTTTGCCAAACTGTGATATAAACTAAATGCTATTCGATAGTAAACAAGGGGAGGAGCTGTTCAGCATGTTCAATATGTCCCGTCCTGTTTTCCTGTTTCAGTGGAAATTACATCAAAGCATTATAATGCTGTACGTTTCAAGGTACTTCAGTGGGCCTGACTCTATATTTTCACCTGGCTCCGCTCTGTGTGGTTCCGCTGATTTTGCGTGCTCTTCCACAAACATGCAAGGCGATTATAATTGCCGTTGTATTATTGTTTGAAGCGACAGGGGGAGACTCTTAATTTAAAGTAATTCACCCTTCGCCGCAAGTTTGATTGTCAGGCGATCTGACCAATCACATCGCCAAATCTGTCATTTTGTCCGACAAAGTAGTCAGGAGAGTTAGTAGATTGACGTTGGTGGACCTAAACTTGAACGGTGTGTACTGATGTCTTTCTGATTTATTTTAGTGTTCATTCATGTTAATTTGATGCTTATCAATGAACTAGAAGGAAGAGATGATCGGTACATGAGCTGCTTTAACTGAGGCTTTAACACATTAAACAGACACAAAATGGTATTTATTGTTTAAAATTCTTTAAAAATGACAAAATTTTTAAGTTGAGACTTTGTTTCATATCAAAAGTAACTTGCTCTGTCCTGTCTGTCGGTGTGTTGTCAGTATCCTCTTTGCTCCGTGATGTATACGGCATTTCAGAATGTTTGTAAACAATCGGCACCAAGATATTCCCGGGTGGCAGAACGCGAGTGGCGGATACTGACCAACTGAAGAGATCCAGCCGGCTACTGTAAACGGTTACATAGTTAAAAATGTTGTTGATTAAAGTTGAAACTATGACTTTATATTTCATTTAATAAACATTAATACGAAACATGGACCTTTATTTTCAACGAATGGCCATTTTCTATTGTAGGCTCATATTGTAAATGTAACCAACACATTTTGACATGGGCAAACTAGGTGTCGTACTGACATGACTGTTCGTCCAGAAACGCTATTCAGAGAGGAGCTGCGTGCAAAGTTTCAAAAAATGCATGACTATCCACACTGTGATTACATTATTTTTGCAGCCTGCACCTTCACAAGTCTTTGATTAGCTGGTTCAGGTGTGTTTAATTGTGGTTGCAGATAAACTGTACAGGACTGGACACCCTTGTCATACATGATCATGTTAGGGTAAATAACATTTTTGTTCCCCTCACAAAGCTGTTGTATGGCTGTAGAAGAAAGCTCCTTGACATTCTTTTGGTCACAATCCAATTTCATCGCATGGAAAAACAGCTCACACATTATGCTAAACCTCTCCTTTTGTGTTTCACTTAAGTTTAATGGGTTTGAAGTGGCATGAGGGTCAGTAAATGATGAAAGAATGTCACTTTTTTAATGGAACTATCCCTTTATCATGGTAGCAATGTGGAGTTGAGAGAAATACTATATCATATACTATATATATATATATATATATATATATATATATATATATATATATATATATATATATATATATATATAACTGCTGACCACATACTAACCTGGTGTGAAGAAAAATACATAAGAAAAAGAGAAAACAGAAAGCCCTCCAAAAAAGACCATCTTCGATAAGCATGAATTTCCATTCTGGTTCAGACTGGTTTACTTTGGAACCCAATAGCCAGACGAGAGTTTTGTTACAGAGAAACTGTTGGATATTGAGTCTGTTGATATGAACAGTTCAATCGATTTGGCAGTTAAATGCCGAGTGTCAGCATAAATAGAGTGTTGGACTCCCAGCCAGTTGACCGACACTCATTTCCTCCTTTCTCACCAACCCCTCAGTGGTTTCCAGCCTCATCTGTGAACGGCAGCCCATTAAGAACCACACATCCCCATCAACATCACGCTCACTGAATCAGAGAGCGCTTTGGAATCACACTACAATAAGAAGCAGCTGTTTGACTAGTTAATGAGCACATCTGATGGAGGCAGAGACGAATAGAGAGGCTGATAGAGAGGAATGAAAATAAAAAGGCTGAAAATAAAACAGTTTGGAGAGGGATTCCTGAGAAGGCACATTTCCAGACAGAGTGAGTCGATGAGCTACTTGACTCACACATATGCCAATCTACCTCAGTATAACTCTGCCTCAAACTCCACCTTAAAGGAATAATTCACCTTAAAATGAAAAGTCTGTCATTATTTAGGGGAGAGGGGTTAGTTGTAACAGGCATGGTTTAACTTTCCACACATGCCAGAATGACGAAACTTAGTGTATTCACTAGTTGCCATAGCAACACTATATAGAGGGGGAAAATGCAACATTTTCACAGAACATTTATTTAACCATTGCAAAAGTAGATTTCTTAAGAGTTATTTTTTCATCTTTGTTTTTTGTGTTTAAAATAAGACTATTTTTAGATATTGTTATCTTATATCTGTAATAGATCAGAATTAAAGAATGATCTAAAATGTTCAAACCAGCAGAAGACTAGGGTGTGTAGTAACACTGCGTTACAATGATCCCTATTAGAAATATGGAATATAGAAATCAATAGAATATAGAGTCAATGTTTAGAAATTATTCAATATTATTATGTTTTTAACTATGCTGTATAGCTGTATTTAGCTATTCAATTTACAAGTGCTTTCCTAGAAAAAAACAAACAAAGATATTTTGATGATTTTTTTAGGGAATATTACTATATTAGGAGAGTCATTGGGGTCTAGAACATTTAAGCTAAGGAAATAAAGGTAGCTTGAAATTAATATGACTTGGCTGGTCACGACACACCTTAAGAAAAATTAGCTTTTGATTACTCCATAGTCACTGCAGAAAATAAATAAGTAAATAAATTATACAATTTATATCCCAAATACCATACTTTTACATATTCTTCTGTTATTGAAAAACTGTTGCTTTAATTACATTGAACAAAACTGAAAAACGTTAACAAGAAATTTGTTCAGTAATTTGATGGATTCTCATTTGCTACATAAATCTACAACATTTATCATGATATAAGCATGAACCAGACACACACACACACACACACACACACACACACACACACACACACACACACACACACACACACACACACACACACACACACACACACACACACACACACACACACACACACACACACACACACACACACACACAGGTCAAGAGAGCGAACAACGCAGATCAAGAAATTAATGTTATTTCACTGTTTAGGATTCACCGGTCTGCCGACAGGCTTACATTTTGGTAGCCCGTCTGGAAAACTCATAAAAGTTAGCCCTGGGATGTTGGGCTTTGCGAGTCCTCCTGACCCATACATGTCCGAGTCTGATCCCGAATCACAATGATCCAACAAGTAAAGTATATTAAAGTCTGTGACAGCATGCTAATGTATGTTCGGTTAGACACGTACACAATCAAAACGATCTGTAACAAAGCAATACTATTACATATAAAAAAGATGTTTTGCTCACATAAGTGTGTTGCACCATTCCTGTAGGATCTAGAAGGAACAGCATTGTGTTTTAATCTCAATATGTCTGCAAATCCAGCTCAAGCTGTGTCTTGTTTACAAATGATTCCACAGTGAAATGACAGAGTCTTACACACATAAGCTGGAACATTAAAAATAAAGTTCAACCGCTCATTCCTAATATTAGAATCCTAAGGAAGCTTATGTAGAGACTGTGCTCTTCCACAACCAGGCTCCTCGGAATGTTTATTGCTCAGTATTGATCCGTTTAGCTCCACAAGTCCTATGACGTCAATGGTCGACTTATTCTGAGATCGATCATTTGCTGGGCCTGGTGTCTATAAAAGCTTTTCTTTAGCCCCGTTTCCACCAAAATTACCCGGAACAATTTGTACCAGGAACTTTTTTACAGGAACTTTTCTCCTCCCCAGACCTGCAGCTGTCTGCGTTTCGACCGCGATAAAGTTCCGAGAAGATTAGGCAAATTAGTCCGGTGATGTAGGACTGCGCGCGACTGCTCCTCCAAATCAGTGAAGGACAGTAATCATTTTTGCGTGTACCGATTGAAAGATTTAGTGGACTGTTTACATGAGACGTTTTCTAAACCGATCTGGTGTTTACATGTGATGACTTTCAATCGCAATCATTTTGTCACATGCAGTTTGTCTGCCGCAACAAAAATGTCAACGCTGTTTTCTCCAGCAGCTGGAATGTTTTAACTGTAGCCATAGCAACTCTTAACGGCCACCAGGACTAATACAGTATTATTTATAGCTATTTGTTGTAAAGTGTAATAATCATCTCAGAAAAAAAAATCTTCTGTCAGGCGCAGTTAAAGTAAAAACTGCCTGGGGCAATATACGCTGAGTCATTACTCCAACATTATCTTCATAACTTACGAAATAAAAAGTTTACCCCTCAGAAAAATGTACTTTCCTCTCGTCAACATGAGCGCGGCGCGCGCCGTCACGTCATGTAAGGACACACACTTAAAAGTAATCGGTCAGGTCGTTTACATGGTGAAAAAAAATGTATAATGAGTATGGAAGAGATTCAAGCTGTGCTGCTTTTGCTGGTTATGTATAGGTTTACTAAAGAGGTAATTAACAACGACAGAAAAGAGCACTAATATGCAGATTCAGCAGCATGCAGCAGAAAGCTTGTAAAGCTAGATTTAAAATGACAATGTATATTATTATCAGCTATTACGGACATGAACGTGAGATGGCTGAGACGACCGCGCGCCACCAGACAGAGAGCAAGACTGATATTTACTGAACGCAGAACGAACCTCGCAAAAGACTTTTAAAAATGCCGGTTGAACTAAAATGCTGCCTGAGCTCAACCAATCAGCATGTTCAGCGCCCAAGTCCCGCCCTCGAAAGTTCCTGAACTTTGAAAAAGTACTACCTCGCGAGCAGGGCCGTTTGGAGGGGGAAATATTTACCCGGAACTTCATTTATACCCTGGTTCCTGCGGTCTAAACACACGAAGTACCACCCAAAGTTCCTAGTTCCTGGGTAAAGTTCCTGTGGTGGAAACGGGGCTTTTGACAAACAAGGAAGTTTTCAGCTCCAAAACGTACAGCATATTCTTATATCACGATGAACTTTTATATATCAAAGGCTTAATGAAAAGGTGATTTCTCAACTCATCACCCCTTTAATATTTTGTATATTATATTTAATAGTATTTTTAATATTTTGATTTGATTCAAGGGTGAATTATGGCTCGATCTATTCATCAAAGTTTTCATGATCCCGTCATTGACTTTTTATAATACTGTATGGACATAAATATTCTCACAATATCGTCTTTTGCATTCTGCAGAAGAAAGAAAGTTATAAAACCTTGGAATGACATGAGGCAGTAAATGATAGAATTTAATTTTTTTTGTGAAGTATCCCTTTAAATCTTGCCACAAACTCTACCTTAAATCCTGCTTTGCCTCACTGTCAGGGTCTAAACACCTTATCTACAGCCGTACTCCAACATAACTCATGCACTCAGACAATAAAATGTGTGTGTGTGTGTGTGTGTGGCTATGCCAGCAGCTGTGAGGCACTAATGCACCTGCTTAATAAAAAGCAGACTAATGAGGACACCTGGGTCAGTCCCTCTCTGAAAGAGATGTGTTCAGAATTAAACCACCACCACCCAGACACTTGTGTGTGTGAGGGAGCGTGTGTATCCTCAATCCTCCTAAACATTCAGCAACATGCATGACAAACAGTAACTGAATGCACAGTGAATATGTGATCCCACCTAACCCTTGCCAAAGTCCAAACATCCACAATCCTCAGCGCTAAGTGTGACCATTGGGTCTGACAGCTATGCAGATCAGCTCATTAGACAAGAGCCCTCATGCACATCAGTGAGGACATGAGGAGAATACCAGCATACAATCCATATCCTGTTTGATTCTCTTAAGTCCAGCCAGGAGGAGTTCGTGTGAATCTTTCTTTCTGTCTGTGTGCGTGTGTGGCCTCTGGGAGTATGTAGGAGTTTATAGGAGCTAGTTGGGTGTGTGTGCTGATCAAAAGTCACGCTCCCGTCGCCCGTGTGTTGTTGTGGGTTAGATGCTCAGCGGGAGGTCTGAATATGCAGGAAGGCTGATTTGAACTCCAACAAATTGAAGGCGTCACGCTGTTGTGCCCTCAAAAAACATTCCCTGATGCATCACACTGTTTTGACTTTGTATTCTGTGGTATTTAACAGGTTCAGAATATCACTCAATCCATGGAGGTGCTAGATCTGAGGACGTACAGAGACCTGCAGTATGTGAGAGACACAGAGAACCTCATGAAGACAGTGGACGGCAAACTGAAGACTGCGTCTGAAAACCCACGCAGCCTCAACCCCAAGAGTTTTCAGGTGTCTTTCTTCTCACTACGCCCATGTTTAGTTCACATCCTCATCAGTGATATTAAAATATGTTGCAAATCAAATTACATTATTTCATACTTAGTATAGTACAAATCTATTAAACATATTGACTGACATATCGCTTATGACTTATTGATATAAATATAATTTTATTAGAGCACTTCTTTTTTTGCACAATGCACATTTCTTAATATTAAAGGGGGGGTGAAACACTCAGTTTCAGTCAGTGTCATGTCAATCTTGAGTACCTATAGAGTAGCATTGCATCCTGCATATCTCCGAAAAGTCTTTATTTTTTTTATAATTATATAAGAAAGATGCGCTGTTCCGAGTCTTTCCGAAAAAAGCCGAGCGGGTGGGGGCGTGTCGTGTGAGCGGAGCTAAATAATGACGTGTGCAGCAGCGCGCTGCAGTGAGGAAAGTGATTCGCTCTGTGAGGAAAGTGATTCGCTCAGTGAGGAAAGTGATTCGCCCGCCGCGTGAGGAAAGTGATTCGCTCTGTGAGGAAAGTGATTCGCCCGCCGCGTGAGGAAAGTGAGTCGCTCTGTGAGGAAAGTGATTCGCTCTGTGAGGAAAGTGATTCGCTCAGTGAGGAAAGTGATTCGCCCGCCGCGTGAGGAAAGTGATTCGCTCTGTGAGGAAAGTGATTCGCTCAGTGAGGAAAGTGATTCGCCCGCCGCGTGAGGAAAGTGAGTCGCTCTGTGAGGAAAGTGATTCGCTCTGTGAGGAAAGTGATTCGCTCAGTGAGGAAAGTGATTCGCCCGCCGCGTGAGGAAAGTGAGTCGCTCTGTGAGGAAAGTGATTCGCTCAGTGAGGAAAGTGATTCGCTCAGTGAGGAAAGTGATTCGCCTGCCGCGTGAGGAAAGTGAGTCGCTCTGTGAGGAAAGTGATTCGCTCAGTGAGGAAAGTGATTCGCCCGTCGCGTGAGGAAAGTGAGTCGCTCTGTGAGGAAAGTGATTCGCCCGTCGCGTGAGGAAAGTGCTAATACAGATCGACCGCCGGCCTATCAGTGGGTAAGTCAGTAGCTACTGGTTATATCACCTGTTTAGCATCCTACAAACCAGCGCTTTGATGGGCGTAGG
The DNA here is from genome assembly GCF_024679245.1 of Pseudorasbora parva. NCBI lineage: Eukaryota > Metazoa > Chordata > Actinopteri > Cypriniformes > Gobionidae > Pseudorasbora > Pseudorasbora parva. The sequence goes on along the minus strand of NC_090173.1, from coordinate 44,538,685 downwards.
CTGTTGCTTTCGCTCTCTCCCTCGCTCTCTCTCACGCGCTTCCGGTAGAATTGTCCGTAAGGCCCATACAAGGAAATTCCGCCCCCACTAACGTCAATGGGGACGCATGATCTCAAAAAACTTGCCGAAACTTATGACTAACCGGAAGTAGTATTTTTGACAAAGAAATACTCCCATCAAACGTCCACCTTAACTTTTGAAACTTTGTCTATGTTTAGTATGGGATTCCAAGTCTTTAACAGTGTAAAAAGATCAGTATGCATGAAACAGCATTTCACCCCCCCTTTAAGCCTTAAAATGTGTCAAAGTATCACTATTAGGATAGTATGAGCTCTGTAATAACAGTCCTTAAATTCAAGATATTTAAGGTGTACTTGCAACTGTTCCATTTTTAGCACAATCAAATACACTTAAGTATATTTTTAGACCTCAGCACTACTTAAAATAGCTTTTTTCAAATCCCTTCATTAATTACAGTTGGTACAAAATGCAGCAGCTCGAGTTATTACCAAAACTTCCATTTCTGAACATTACTCGTGTTTTACAAAATGTGCGTTGAATTCCAGTTAAATTTCGCATGCGTTTCAAAATGTTACTTTTAACTTATGAAGCACCTAATAATTTAGCTCCTTTGTATCTTTTTGATATATATATATATATATATATATATATATATATATATATATATATATATATATATATATATATATATATATATATTAGGGCCGGGACTTTAACACGTTAATTAAGATTAATTAACTACAGGACTTTAACGCGTTAATTAATTACGCAAAAAAATAATTAACATAATTTTAACCACACTTATTTTTGCACCGCCGAACGTTTTTCAATGAATGAGTTTCGACGGACCGATTATACTGGAACACCAACTAGCGCTCATGAGTCACGACAACAACACATGAACGAAGAAGCTGATGAGACCTCTTTGCTTGGCCCCGTGGATGGGAAATTTTGTTAAAAAAAATGAAAGGATGGAAGCGTCGACAAGAGCATGGTTGTGTGCAAGCTATACAACAAGGAATTTGTGTATCACCGCAGCACATCGAGCCTCAAATATCACAAATATGCTTTTGCTACACTTAATGGCAAACATTGGACTGGTCTGCTAGACTGAAATAAATTAAAAATATTAAATTATACTAAAAATCCATGTGAAAAGTTACTTCTCATTGTTCCAGGTCAAATATTTATATGCAATTAAAATGCGATTAATTTCGATTAATTAATTACATTCTAATTAATTCGATTTTTTTTTTTAATTGAGTCCTGGCCCTAATATATATATATATATATATATATATATATATATATATATATATATATATATATATATATATATATATATATATACACACACACACACACACACACATACACATATCTAAGATCCTCATGAACTCGGCTTCTGCGCTTACACTTGTTTTTCCACGCACTAGGAAAAGTTTTTTTTTTAGTTTTAACAACTTTTGGAAATTGTTTTTGTGGACTTTGTAAGGTGTCCTTGAGTACCATAAATAAAATGTATAATAACAATAATAATAATAATAATAATAATAATACTTCCGGAAAACTATAACTTCCGTAGAACTGCATTGAGTACAAAATAAGTGAACTTTAAGTATATTAATTAAGTATACCAAAAGTATACCAAAGTACCAAATACAGTTGCAGGGTATTTCTATTCTATTATGGTAAGTATAAATATGTAAAAATATTGTAGTATACTTAGCATATAATAAATGTATTTCAAATACATTTTAGTATATTAATTTTCTCTGTAAAAAAAAAAATCACAATTAGTCAATCAGAAAAGGTCAAGATAGCTTTAATTGTGTAGATGACATTTAAAATAGATCTATTAAAACGTGAGACTGGAACTACACACACACACACGGTTCACTCTGTGGGGACTCTCCATAGACGTAATGGTTTTATACTGTACAAACCGTATTTTCTATCCCCCTACACTGCCCCTGCCCCTAAACCTACCCATTACAGGAAACATTCTGCGTTTTTACTTTCTCAGAAAAAAAACTCATCCTGTATGATTTATACGCCTTTTGAAAAGTGGGGACCGCTGGCTGGGTAGGTAATCTCAGGTTTTACTATCGTTATGGGGACATTTGGACCCCACAGTGTAATATAAACAAGGGCATACACACACACACACACACACACACACACACACACACACACACACACACACACACACACACACACACACACACACACACACACACACACACACACACACACACTTAATATATTAATTCATGAATATTAAAAGGAATCTGAAATGTAAAACTGGCTTCATACTGGATTACAATGTCAAAAAATTTGAAATGTCTAAAACAAATTCCAGTTAACAATTTTTGGTTCTCAAAATGTTCTGAGAAGAATAGATTTTGGATTCCAGAATGTGTTATCACAACATTCCTCCACTCCCCGTTCGCCACACTTTTTAACTCAAAACCACTTACATATACGGGGGTACTCTGGGTTCTGGCCTAATTCCGAGCTCAAAGCCCTCCCCCCGGACAGCACGCCAAATATGCATTAAATAACTCTCTATAAATTATATGTAAGTGTGAACTCGTGAAATAGCCATTAGAGAAAATCCTGTGTAAGTTCTCTTGTTACAAAAAAAGAAAAAGAAAAACCTGCACCATTCTGTAAAGGTTAGATTTTGATTACAAAAAAACTAAATAAGAACTAAATGTTATTATTTAGTTCTGCCCCCAAAAAAGAACAAATGGAAACCATAGGAACATTAGGGGAATGTCCTGTTTTTTGCTGGGATCAACCAAGTCTAAGGTTAGCGCATGAATATTCATTTGGGAATATGACTTGGAGATGGAGCAGCATTAGTGCACACTATTTAGCATTCACAGCCTCAGTATTTTGTGACATCACAACCCGCCTACCTTCAGCCACCCTACTCAAACTCATTCCGACACCTCTGCCCCTGTTTTTTGTTCTTTTTAGCTAGCAGCTGCTCACCTAGAGGCTACGATTAAGACTGCTTTATTCTTGAAGATCTTTATCTTTTAAATAAGATAGTGTGCTTGTAGCTCTCTGTGATCTCAGAACAGTTGAAGGACTCGCTACCGATATACAGCGGACTAAATGGAAGAGCCCGCTTTAAGATGAGTATTATGTAGCCGTCTGCTAAAAAGAGCGAGATGGAAGCCACAGCCACTCTTCCCAGGGGTATCGCTATCATTCAGAATGCACTACCGTCACTTAACCATCCACCCCGTTCTGCTGTGGTCTGAGTCATCTCACCAAACGCTGCACAGAAAATGATTCCGAAATTTTCCAGAAATCATTCCATACATGTTCAAAGCACCATAATCCTTTTTTCCCCCTCCCTTCTCTACTGGAGCTGTGAAAAAAAATGTAGAAATGTGCCAGTATTAAAAGCACTATTTCAAAGAGTGGGAGTCTCAAAGCCCGGCTTTATTTCGGCGAGGCTGCTGATGAATGTGGAAAGCTCAAAGTCGCCTATGGCAGGGTGGGAGATTAACGAGACTAAATTTTTGTGTCTCGGAACAGGAAAATGAGATTTATGATGTGGCGCCGCAGGGCTGAGAACAGCTCCATCACCAGATTTACGATAAACTTTAACAAGGAGGAAACAGCCCCTCCTGTGGTGAGCATGCTTTATTGATACACCTGCTGTTCATACCCCCTTTATTGATATACCTCAGCCTATGCCAGGCCGGTCAGTTCGCCTGGATGCAGTAACTGATTGCCCTCGCTGAGCGGAGATCAGCCCGCAAGTTTTAGCTCTTTCATAGCCGCTTGGTCTCACCGAGGCGGAGAGCTGACAGTTCTCTGATGAGTGGGCTGCGTCAGACGGGTGGTAGATTGTCAGAGATTGCAGTTGCATAGAATCGATACTCAGTTCTCATGTGAGGGTGCATTCGGATCCAGGGGCAGGAGACCGGTCAGGGAGATGAAAGGTTGGCGATGAACATTCGGAATAGTTAATGAGAGCCCATGCAAATTCCCAAACCATTTCTCGTCTCTTGTTTTCTCCCCTAACCACCATTGCACTCCTTCCTTCTCTCTCAGGAGTTAAAGGATAAGGTTACTCAGCTGCTTCCCCTGCTGCCAGTGCTGGAGCAATACAAGGCCGATGCAAGAATGATCCTGCGGCTGAGGGAGGAGGTGAGGAATCTGTCCTTGGTACTCATGGCCATTCAAGAGGAGATGGGAGCCTATGACTACGAGGAGCTCAGGCAGCGAGTGCTACTGCTGGAGACTCGCCTGCACTCCTGCATGCAGAAACTCGGTAAGACGTCTAGTGCACATGGGTTTGAGCTGATTTGAATAATTAGGAATAGGGAGCAACCAATCTATTGACTGTGGACGTGCAGTATGTGATATGTTACAGTGAGAAAATAGAACGAATTTTGACTTATTGGATTCTCAGTGCAGCACTCGATTGGCATGATTATTTTGCTGGGTTATTTTAGAGCAACTGCAGTAATTTAGTTTTAAATTGAAAAAGCTAAAGTAAACTAGACATGTCTGATGTTCAGGGAGATAACATTAGACCCAATTAAGTCAAAATGTGCTTGCTGTCCAATTAGATAAACAATTTAACGTTAGAACATTAAAGCATCCAGCTAGCAAGCCCTGTAACAAAATGTCCAAAGTTCATTTGGCTGAAAGAGTAATTGGCTTTCAGATGCATGATGAGACAAGCTCATGTTCCATTCAGGGCTTAACTGATGACTTCACAAGAAAATCTAAAACGATGATCTAATGGATACTCGTTCTGCTCCATAAATGTCGCATTTAGCAATTTAATGCTGACTGGTTCAGTTCTGTTGAAGCCGTCATTTATGGTACCCCTGTGTTCTATCATCAGGTTGTGGAAAGCTAACTGGCGTCAGTAACCCCATCACTGTTCGCGCCTCAGGGTCAAGGTTCGGCTCCTGGATGACTGACACAATGATCCCCAGCTCCGATAATAGGGTAAGAACGACCGCGCCGCACTCCATCACTGCCATTGCTATGATGAGCTAGCTCTCCCAGGAGACACACAATGACACACACACACACACACACACACACACACACACACACACACACACACACACACACACACACACACACACACACACACACACACACACACACACACACACACACACACACACAGTGACTGAGTCAGTGTTTTGGTACAGTGAAGCTGCTCCTCAGCAGTGAGAGCTGAGTCACTGATGGATGGTTCTTCCACCATTTTTCTTCCTCCATCTCTTTCCTTCTCTATTAAGCTCTTACTCTCACTCCATTCTTCGCTCAATCCTTATGTCTCCTGTCAGAGACACTGTCCCCATATTAATTACTCCATCAGGGAGAAGAATATTAACAACTTGTTTAGCCAAATGGCAATCACTGCCTGGAATTACTAGCAGCCAGAGTCGTCGCATGCCCTGTAATGAGTGGTCCCAACAAGGTCCTCGTAGGCAGCGTTTCCCAACCCTGTTCCTGGAGGTCTTACACCTCAGATTTTGGAACTCTTCTTAATCAATCATACATGATTCAACAGACCGGCTCATTAATGAATGCTTCAATATCAAAAATGGATGGGTCAGATAAAAGAGATATCAAAAATGTGAACTGTTGGTGTGCCTGCAGGAACAGGGTTGGGAAACAAGCCTTTAAGCCAGAGGTCTTCAGCAACCCTCCTCCTGGAGACCCACTGTCCTGCAAAATATATCCCACCTCAGTTTCACACTAAGAGATCCTAAAGATCCTGATTAGCTGATTTAAGTGTGATTGATTAGGGTTGGAATTAAAATCTCTAAGACTGTGTCCGAGATCCCACATTGCACAGCAATACAACCGGTATGCACTCAACAGCTGTCTAAATCCACTTACTCAGTTTCATTCACTCCTTCAAGTGAACTGTATTATTGGACTAAAATATGGAATAGTGATTTCGAATTCTGTCCAGGATAGTGGGTCTCCAGGAACACGGTTGAAGAGCTGTAAGGTGTGACCTACTCTTATTAGGTCTAGTTGTGAGGGGGCCAACCCATATTAACCTTAGTTTTGGCGACAACGCTGGCAATGCTGGTGGAGAATCCACCTTATTCCTGATGAGACTGCTGCATTTTGAATTATGTGTGGGACTTCCGGTTTGGGACTTTCAAAAAGACTGTAATGAATCATTTCAAATCATAAGGTTGCCCTAAAAAATAAAGCTTATCCTTGATGATATTTATTCATATTTTATTTTCAGACATCATTAGAATAACATAAGACTTGATATTTTAACGTGACATGTTATGAGAATAATATCTATGGCAAGAGCTCTTTTCAGTTGCTGCATTCAGTTCCTCATGATTCTTTAAATGTTTTCCTTTTTTTCTGCATTCCATTGTAATAGTATGAAAAATGACTACATATACTGCACCTTTGTGGTCTCCTCTCCTGATTTAATTTATGATATAGTCTATTAATAATTCACTGGAATGCACAAAGAATCTCTCGCTTTTCTCCTCACGTATCTTTCTGGGTTTGTTTTCACAGGTAAATACAATTTAGTATCTGTCAGAATGATGCGGAAATCACTATGAAATAGCATCACGCAATGCTGAAGTTAATGAAAAGGTTTTATTAAGGCGACGTGTTTTACATAATACAGATATATATTACTACAGTGATATTTAACTCTTTCCCCGCCAAACACAGAATTTTCTGTTATTTGTGAAAAAACGCATCCAGGGCAAAAACTGAATTGTCCGTCTTTCCACTGTTAGACGCTAGGGGGCGCTATTATGCATCTTCTGAATGGAGTACTGAATCTCCTCATTAAAACACGCGAGTAAGACGCAGTAAAACAAGCGATCGTATGTAATCACATGCATATGAAAAATAATGTGATCATCAACATTAAACATAAAAATCAAAACTAGTGTTAGTGAATGAAATGTGGGTACAGGACTCGATATTTTACAAAAATGTGATTTTCTCAGCTTTTTGTTCAAAATGTTGCTTTTTTATGAAACTTACCCATATTGTTGTACCCACAAATGTTGATAAAAAAGGAATGCAAGAAGCTAGAATAAAAGCCCGTTTTATGGCATTGTGAGCCTTTCACTGATTGTTTACAGCCGAACGGAAGTTATACCAATAGTTTGCACAAAGTGCCATTGGGCGTAGGAATTAGGTGGAATGGGTTGACAAATTAAACAAACTGTCTGTTTTTAATTCATAAGTGTGAAGATGAAATTGCATGACAGGAAGGGGAATGTACTAAATTAAAAAAAAAATGATAGAGGTCAGTTCTGGGAAAATAAGTCTTTCATTTTCTCTTTCTTTCTCTCTTTCTTTCGTTCTATGGTTTTATCTATCGTTCTTTCTATCAATCATTCTAGCTATCGTTCTGTCTGCCCATGAAGCCTTCAGTCTTCCATTATAATGTCCACTATTAAGTCTACTATAAAATGACTGTCATGGGGAGGACAAGAGGCAAGGATCATCATTTATTCTTTTCCATGGGGGCATCTAAATTGATACTGACTGCTGAAAGTCAATCTCCATTGCTTTTGTCTTTGGCTTTAATGTTCACATCACTCGCCAATATCAATCAAGAGTCATGTAAAGTGACAAATACATCACAGCCATGGAACCAATGGTCATATCAATCACGCAGGCATCATCTGAGCAGTCACTGTTCCTAGATTCAGCAAGTCACACACAGCGTTGCCGGTCAAGCTAGCAAAGACACAGGCACCAGCATCCACAGCACAAAACAAGCCATTCTTTTCAGAAGGGAACACAGAGGCGGAGATGGCCCGACCACAGTGCGACCACAGCTCTACTCGATGATCTACAGGGACTCGTTCAGCCCACAAAGGAAAGGCTATACTTAATGTTCCAATTATCCTGCCTGTCCATAAGTCACCTGCTCTCCTCTCCAGTCACCACTCAGCCCCACAGTAGCCTAAAAATAAAAAATGCACAGCATCTCTCAGTGGAATGAGAATGGGGTAAGAGGCAGGGAAGGAGAATGCAGGAGGGAGGGAGAAAGGAGGAGAGGAAGCAAAAGATAGCAGGGGAGCTTTAAATCCTCAGAGGGGCTTCATTATGCAGGAGAAAGAACATAATAACCATCCTAAATAAGCTGACTGTCTGAAGTTTCATTACGATGTGTTAATAAAGAGTGCACAGAACATGGCTTGGGAAAGATGGGAGCACATGCATGGCTATTGTGTGCCTGATAGATGCTTTAGCCTCATACAGTGAATGCGAGCAAGGAAAAAAGAGGCAGAGAGAGATGGAGAACTGCTAACAGGATTGATTTCCTGTGAATGTGGAGTGGAAAAGGGCAGGGAACAACTGCTGCAGCCGAGTACAGAGCATATACAGCATCTCCACTCCCACACAGCGAACAGATCAATAGATCTGACAACATACACACACACACACACGCACAGTGAGAGTCACTGCTGGTTACACAGGAAGAAAGGCTCTGCTGTCACTCTCTCAAAAGTAAGTCAGGAAATGGCGTCTCTTTTGATGTACTGTACTTTCATCCAGGTATATGCTTTCTCCACTCCATTATCGGGCACACAAAACTCTTTAAACGTTTATTCTTATACATAGAGCCAAATGTCTGGGGGGGAAAAATGTTGGTTTTTAAATTCTTTTCCCATTTGATTATTTGTAATTCATGTCTTAATATCTTACATCCACATTTAGCTGTAATATCACCAGCACTCAAGCTGCATGAAGCCACAAGTTTGTGTGAAGAGCACAAGTGCTTTAATGAATACAAGAACATCAGTGCTTTTGTTCAAAGGAGTTCACTTGGCTATGGAACATGGATTAGTGACCTTTAAATTCCTTTCAAATTAAGAGTTTATGTAAACATTTAGTTTAATCTCTTTCCCCTTGAGAGAATTTTCCATCTTTCAGTTTTTCACTGTCATACAGTAGGGCCATGACACATTTTCTGAAAGAGTACAGAATCTCCAGATCAAAACACAGGAAAAAAAGAAGCAGAAAAAAACGATAGCATATGTAAAATTATGTGTTCATCAACATTAAACAGCATATAAATCAAAACTGCCTAACGTTAATGAAATGTGGACACAGGACCAGTGAACTGCAGAGCTTTGGGTGTGTTGATGGATTTGATCCACTCCATTTGTGGTTTTATTGTTGTTCTGGATTTAGTCTTTGACAAAAATGCGATTTTCCAGGCTTTCTGTTTTTTTTACGAAACGTATCCACATTCAGGTGTTGATAAAAAAGAATGCTTAGAGCTAGAATAAAATGTTTTGTTGTTGTTCAGAAGCCGATAGTTTGTTCTTTCTGTTGATATATTACATGTTCAGATATTCATACAACAAATTATTCTGAGGGCCATTAAAATTTTGAAAAATTATAAAAAATGCTGATGGTGGGCTGGTAACTAAAAAAAAACAATGGCAGCCTTGGCAGGGAAAGTTAACAATATTAGTTTTTTGCACAGTCAAGCATTTTTGTAATTGTGTGGCACTTTCATGTTTAATTTAAGCAGGTTGTAAAGATTTTACATTTTATAACATACCATGTATCTAAAATGTTTTTATTTTGGAGTCATGAAAATGTGTTTTAGTTATTTAAATAACTGTAGATACAAATATTTTTTAACACTGCAGTATGCATTTTAACCATCATGCATTTCACATTTCTATATCTTATTCTGTCTCAGGTGTGGTCAATGGACGGTTACTTTAAGGGACGGCGTGTGCTGGAGTACCGCACAATGAATGACTTCATGAAGGGCCAAAATTTTGTGCAGCATCTCCTGCCCCACCCTTGGGCTGGTACGGGCCACGTGGTCTACAACGGCTCCCTCTACTACAACAAATACCAGAGTAACATCCTCATCAAGTACCACTTCCGATCTCGAAGCGTCCTGGTGCAGCGCAGCCTTAGTGGCGCGGGCTATAACAACACCTTCCCCTACTCATGGGGCGGATCATCTGACATCGACCTCATGGCCGACGAGAACGGGCTGTGGGCAGTCTACACCACCATTCCCAACGCTGGAAACATCGTCATTAGCCGTCTAGAGCCACAAAGCCTGGAAGTGCTTCAGACGTGGGACACAGGCTTCCCTAAGCGGAGTGCCGGGGAGTCGTTCATGATCTGTGGCACACTCTACGTCACCAACTCCCATCTGGCTGGTGCTAAGATCTACTTTGCATATTACACCAACACCTCAACCTATGAGTACACAGACATCCCCTTCCATAACCAATACTCCCACATCTCCATGATGGACTACAACCCCCGAGAAAGAGTGCTCTACACTTGGAACAACGGACATCAAGTCCTCTACAATGTCACATTGTTCCAGGTCATCAAAACCGCTGAGGACTAGGTCATGCAGACCTTACAAACACAACATACATACACAAATGTGCACACACTGATATGCCCACACAAATCACACACACATATACAAAACATTGATGTGGAGGAGGACATGACTAAAGCTTAAGACTTTTTTACTGCATTCCAAACTTCATAGAGTGCTATTATTCATCTAATGTTCTGAGGAGAGCAAGGTTAGCACTGGTATATGGACTGAGCATTTTTTTTTCCTGTGATGATTCAGCATGAGTACTTTCTTTTTATTTGTGGAAAAAAAAGAATAAATAAACATCAAAATTTACCATTTTCAAGTTTCATCTTTTTCTTTCCCCCCAGATGCCTATGGTTGCTTTAAAGCGAAAAGTTTGTGTAAATGCTTGTTTGCTTTATATTCTTATTAAACTCTTTGACAGAGCCTTTATCTAAACTTCGGCTGTAATGTAACTAGAGATGTGCCGCAGCAGGATGAGCCGAGCTTCTCTTGACTGCCTCAGGAAAAGAATCTAGCTCCTGTTTGGTGTCAGCCATCCTGAGGAGAGACGTCAGTCAAGCAGAGTTACGTGACATGAAGGGCTGAAAGGTGAGGTGGCGGAAGAGAATAAATGGAAAACAGTGGAAGGATGAATAAAAAGCAACATCATTCAGCTGGACAGATGAGGTCCTGGGTTATGTGATGCCTGCTGTTGCTGCTGTTGTTGTTGTTGTTTGCAACTCGGCAGGCGCAATCTGTTTTCATTTTTCTTACAAGGCACGCCTTCTCAGGAGGCTGTGTAAAAAATATTAAATTAGAAACCATTTAGATGTTTTCGTAATTTCATTTGAGTTAAGCTCAAAGTATACTTCCTGCATTCGGCTCGCAGGCAGTCCACATAAAGCATCAGCATAATCCACCGATGTCTGTGCAAACTATCCATGTACAGATCGATCTTCATATCCATGTGGACATCAGTGCGTGTGCAAGTATTTAAGCACTTGAAAAGAAAGGCTCACTATAAGGGTTCATTCATCTTTTGAATTTTAACTATTCAGATTCTCATTCTGCTTATTGGTTTCCGATTCTTATCGTATCCTAATTCCAATAAGGTCAAAACCTTAGATATCATTCACAGTTATTTTAAGTCTTGTGGCAAAACAATTGTTTTATTTAATGGTAGTTTGAGCAGTATCATGAACAACAACAGGCTGAAAAACAACACTTTAAAAGTTTAAAAATACCATAGCAACTAGCCTAACTAATATACATGTCAAGCATTATTAATGACGTAAACGCTCACTAATTCATTATTCATGAAGTAAACACTCACTAATTCATTCACTCACTCACTCAATTAAAAAAAAATTGCAATTGCAATTAAATAAATCGCAAAATAAATACAACCGACCAAATATTAAGCGTAGCATTTATTCTTGCAGGTCATGTTAGTCAAGATCAGGCTGTTAGCTGATCATGTCTATCTATAAGAATAATCATATCACAGCATACACTGTATATAAGCTCCTTCAGCACTATCAGCAGCTATAGCGTTTCTCCAGAGCTCATTTACCTTCCTCCACCCCCAGCTCCTCCTCTCATCCAGGCAGGATTTAGTATTCTGTTTCCCTTTAATCAGAGTAAATTCCCAAATTATACTGTACATTTTACATTTACATTAATGATATCTGCAAAACATTATGTTTGTTCTGTTTACCCTAAAGGGGTTTATCGCTGCTGTCCCTGCTCTCATCTATGCTAGGCTGCACGGATGCCCAGAGCAGAACCATACTGCCAATCCAAACTATATGCTAATTGTCAATTATCTTTGAAGATTTACATTTACATTTATGCATTTGGCAGATGCTTTTGTCCAAAGCGACTTTTAAGATACACATTTTACATTTTTTTGTCAATTCTTGCGTTCCCTGGGAATTGAACCCATGACCTTGGCATTGCTAACGCCATGCCCTACTGGTTGAGCTACAGGAAAACCTGATAGTGATGATAGTGGTCCTGACAGAAATACGATTTAAATAAAGTGTTTTAAGATTTTCAGGTATTCAGGTTCAAAAGCTAATCAAATGTAAAATAACAGCACTTAATAAAATATTACAAATATAGTAACAAGTTCTTTAGTCAAGAACGAGTGAACTTTCTCCTTTTTGTTTGATTAGTGTTATTATAGAGACGGCAGAAGGTGCAACAGAGGCCAACTAGTCACTGTGAGAGTAAACCTCACTCCTCTGACCTTAAGAGACGCTCTAGCGACTGACCCTAGAGGTTGCAGCCTTTAGCCTCCTTATTAGAGCGTCCGGCTCTCATCCTGGCGGACCCGGGTTTGAGTCCTGCTTGGAGCGAGCAGTTTGAACCGGAGGGGTTGCTTTGGTGCCGTGACCCAGATGGGAGTGAGATTTAAAGGGTTAGTTCACCCAAAAATAAAATTGATGTCATTAATGACTCACCCTAATGTCGTTCCACACCCATAAGACCTCTGTTCATCTTCAGAACACAGTTTAAGATAGTTTATATGTAGTCAGAGAGCGTATGCAAATGTATGCACACTATACTGTCCATGTCCAGAAAGCTAATAAAAACATCATCAAAGTAGTCCATTTATTCAGCATTGTCTTCTCTTCCGGAATCTTTATTTGAGGATTAAAAACAGTTATGAATCAGCGTATTGATTTATGATTCAGATTGCCAATGTCACGGGATTTCAGCAGTTTGACATGCGATCCGAATCATGAATCAAATTTTCCCGCCCCTCCTCCACTGTGATTGGAAAAAAATGTATTACAGTGACGATCGCTGCCATTACCCAACATTAAACAGTGAAAAAAAAAAAAGATGGGTCAAATCAACATTTTCGTGCATCCGAAAAATTTACGTCAGAGCAGCTTTACGAACGAATTACATACAAATAAGTTCTGTTCGTGTCTCATGAATGAGGCCCAATCCACATATTCAATATATGGTTACATGCGTGCAGCACAGAAAATGGTATAATGCTTCAATGGTTTAAAATAAAATGTGTGTAAAGAAATATTTAAAACAGCGTGCAAGTTGTCTTGTGCCTTATTGGTTTAGTCGTATTAAAATGCACACAAAGGAACCAATAGGGGAATCGAAATTAAAATTGTACAAGTATTCGATCCCAGAACTGGAATCGATTTTCGATACCCCACACTATTCAATATACATGTGCCGAATCTATCGTTCTTATGGCAAAGAGAACATCATACTAGAATTTTTTTAATTCATAACGAATGGTCAGTTCACACCAAAAACAATCCTATAGCATCCTAACCAACCAAAAACAACATTCTGTTTACTATAAGCACACGCTGCAATAATAATCTGTCAGTAAAAATACCAATTATGGTATATACTGCACAATCAACTCTTCATCTAATTTATTTCAGGTGTCAGGAAGCCATTAAAAGATATTCATATACAACCATCCACAATTCCACATCAACTTTGATGTCTAGAAACTTGGCCCAACCAGTCTCAGACATTAATAGGAAAGATACTAGAATTCATAAATACCACAATTGACAAGTATAATATGGAAAAGTTGCTCAACGAAATGTATTTCCTTGCAATGTGTAGCACCTACATTCTGCATTTTTTTCTGAAGGTTCTCAAGATTGGAAACAAGCAGCTGAAGTTTGAGTTTTACGTTTACTTTTTACATTACTGATCCTAATGGATTGTGTGGCACATTTCAGAGCACATTGTTTTGTGAATCTGTCACAGCTGAATGCTGTTTAAATAGAAGTCTTAAAGGCACAGAAGCAAAAAAGCAATTAATTCATAGAGGCAGAACACAAAATGCAAAATGCTCTAACTAAATGGCTAAACTAAATAACTAAATGATAAACCTAACAGTATATATATATATATATATATATATATATATATATATATATATATATATATATATATATATATATATATATATATATATATATATATATATATATATATATATAAATAAATAAAGGTAGAGGTAGTAAAGGTAGAGGTAGTACTTGTGTAAGAGTAGATGTCAAGAAGGAAATGCAAATTCAGCCAACTGGGAAGGTTTTCAGATGCCACTGTCTCCTCTTCAGTTCTGCTGTGAATTGAGCACACTCTGCAAAGAGCAGCTGTGCATAAATCCCAAATGAATCGGTTTCACATAGAGATAACGTACTGTAAATGACACAACCCGTAGGCACAAATGCAACAGGCACGTGTGATGTTTTTACACTGGGAACGTTTGTGCTATGCAACACCTGTAGAAAAGTGATTTTTGGGTCACCACAATTTTTTTCCCCCGTAAATAAATAAATTATGAAATGGCTATCAAGAGTATCAAGAACCACTGAGGATTACAAACTTGACTGTTGTGAATGGGAATTTACATCTGTAATGGCAAAATAATTAACTCTGACTGAGTTAATTCATTTTTTAATGGTTTATTTCTTGCAAGAAAGAGCCACAGTCAACACAGTCATCAGTGCCTGGCATCGAATGTGAACTGAAGACATAACAGAAGTCACAATCTCTTATACCCCCATTGTCAAAACAATCCTTCTCAGTAGTTTTCCACACATGGTAAGAGTGTTAAACATAGCACAGAAGTGTCCTACATGGCAGACACATATTAGCTCCTGTATGGATACAAACACATTCTAAATAATCCATCATACATCTAAACAGGGATTACATTTTTTTAAAAAAAAATTTTAAAAACTTGTGACCATCCATCTTCCTCTTGATCACAATCCTGAGGTTTTCAATGAGGTTCAGGTCTGGAGATTGGGCTGGCCATGACAGGGTCTTCCATCAGGTCCTCCAGCCACACTCTGATTGACCTGGTTGTGTGGCTTTTGTCCTGCTGGAAAAAACAGTCCTCAGAGTTGGGTAACATTGTCAGAGCAGAAGAAAGCTAGTTTTCTTCCAGGACAACCTTGTACGTGATGTGATTCATGCGTCCTTCACAAAGACAATTCTGCCCGAATCCAGCCTTGCTGAAGCACCCCCAGATCATCACACATCCTCAACTAAATTTCACAGTTGGTGTGAAACACTGGACTGTAGGCCTTTTCAGGCCGCCATCTAACCATTAGATGACCAGGTGTTGGACAAAACTGAAAATTGGACTCATCAGAAAAGATGACCTCTTGCAAACCGCAGCCTGGCTCTTCTTTGCTTCTCATTGATGAAGGGCTTTTTTCTAGCTTTGCACGACTTCAGCCCTGTTTCGAAACATCCTCACCGTGCACTTCACCCCAGCTGCCTTTTGGCATTCTTTGTGTAGGTCACTTGATCTCATCCTATGGTTGCTGAGTGACATTTGAATGAGTTTGCAGTCAGTCCGGTCAGTGAAGAGTTGTTTTCCCCTCTGCCGGTCTGTAGCTTTGTTGTCCCCAATGTCTGCTGCTTGACCTTGTTCTTATGAACCGCCATCTTTGAAATTTTAAGGATGGAAGCAGCCCAATGCTCTCTGTATCCCTTTACCAGTAAAGCCAGAATTGAACCTTTCTTTTTCCTCACTCAAAACTTTCCTTTTCACATTTTTGCCATGGTCAATAGTTATTTTTTGATTCCAATTACTTTTGAGGTACTACTAGCATTGTTTTTGCCATTTAGCTGGTCCTACTGCAAGAGGATAGGGATGACCACAGAAGTGTTTTAAAAAAAAAACACTTTTCCTTATTAAATAACATGGTTCAGGTGATCACCTAATAGGTACACCTCATTCTCATCAATAGAATGAGGTGTACCTGTGTTGGAATTCAACAGACATTGGAATGGAATGGCTTCCATACTTGTAGAGATGCTGATTTAAGAAGAAATTGCAGTGGTCTCTTAATTTTTTCCAGAGATATTCAAGTATATCTTCATAAAAATAGCGGTGAATGTGAGAAATGTGAGAGAAATAAACATTTTGAAGTGTAGTACAGTGCAATCATTTATGGGGTACTGATCATTAAATCAGGTGAGCAGCTCACTAAAGAACTGTCTGTTACCTTTTTACAGCCCAGAATATAAAGACAAAGCCAAAGACCCACAACACAGCGCTTTAACGTTTCAGCGCTTGAAAGTGACACATGTGATGCTTTATGTAGTAAAATATTCATAATGAAAACACATTTTCTTTTATATCTTGATTAAGTGTGGTTACAATCTGCCTCAAACCCTCTCCAAATGCAGTTTCTGCTGCATTTACTGTACACTGGGCTTTTTAATTCTAAGTGCTATTCGATCATGATCCAATTACCAAAAATGCTTGTTAAGAGGCCTGCGCATCAATTTCCGAAGACATCTTTTTTAAGCCATGTGTAAGTAGTTCATTGTGTTATTTTGAACCAATTGAACCTTCTTACAATTACTAATAAGAATAGAGTACCCTCAACACCCACTGTGTTATTACTTCACACAATCCTATATTGCTTAGAATTGTGCTGATAAATAGGTTCATAGTGCATTTTCAACATTTTCTTCTGAGATCACTGAGCTATACAGGTCACAAATTAACTCCACTTGAAGCGCTGCTTACCGGTGTGAATGTTGCAACTTGTTAATATGGCAGATGAAATACATTTGTGTGGTGTAAAACAGACTTTCTACAATTTAGGGTAAATAACAGGAAAATGATCTGATGTGTGTCACACTGCTCATCTAAGACTGGCGAAGAGTTCTGAATAATTGCTTCATTTGTATACATACAGGGAATTAAAGCTTTGATGCAGTGAGACCGCTAAAAATAGAACTCATGCTGAGAACGCTGCAATGCTTTGAAGCTGTGCAAAAGAAATCTAAAGAAAGCTATAGACTCTCCCTTTCTTCTCCTTTCTCTTTCAGTCACAAACATGCACCTAGGCCTCATGAATCTTGATTGTGGGTGGAACAACATTAGCACAGTCACATCTCTTATTTGAGCGGCTCAAATCAGCAGGCATCCCTCCTGAATAAAAGATGAGCAGCGTTTAACAGCCTCCACTGCATCTACACTGCGTCCTCTCTCTTATAGTGCATTGAGACTACAGCAAACTTTCAATGACACAAGCAAAGCTGTCTGTTAGCATCCTGCTGCATGTCTGTTTAAGTGAGGGAGGTGATGTGACGTGAGGGGAAGAGACGGACTCACAGATACACCGCCATTGTGATCGTATACATCTTCACGAGTTTGTGCGAGTGAGGCATTGGTGTGATTCACAGAACATCTTCCGCTTCTCAGTGAGGCTGCAGCCGGCCCAGCATGCACTGCTGTTTAATTAAGACTTACAGCCCAAATGGCGGGCATGACAGCTGTTTCATACGCAGCCAATTAAAAGAGCCGCAGGCCCTCCCTTCCACTGCAGTGTACACTGTGATTTTAAAATGGCACTCTCTCCGATATACCCTTTCTTCTTCACACGAAGCACATCCTAGAACAAATGAACATGCAGTGTCCAACATTAACGCTCACTTAGAAAACTTTGGCAAAAATGTGAGTTTCTTTTTTGTTTCTAGAAATTGTATAGATAATCCATGGGCTTTGTCCAAAACCTAGAGAGCTGACTACATAGACTGCTAGTGAATGAACAGTTAGTTCATTCGTTC
This sequence comes from Pseudorasbora parva, assembly GCF_024679245.1. NCBI lineage: Eukaryota > Metazoa > Chordata > Actinopteri > Cypriniformes > Gobionidae > Pseudorasbora > Pseudorasbora parva. Next base: position 44,520,705 of record NC_090173.1, on the reverse strand, counting down.
ATGACCTCAAAGCTAGATTAGTGTAATGCTCTACTGAGTGGTTGCCCTGCAAGCTTAATAAACAAACTCCAGCTGTTCCAAAACGCAGCAGCTAGAGCTCTTAATAGAATCAGGAAGCCTGACCATATTACCCTGGTTCTGTCAACACTGCACCCTATTAAACATTGTAAGTTATAAGCAAGATTTTAAAATGTATACAAAGCATTAAATGGTTTAGCTCTCCAGTACTTGAGTGAGCTCCTAAAGCATTATACTTCTTCACTTCTATTACTGTCACAAAATTCTGGACAGATCATAATGCTGGAGGTAGATCCTTCTATTTAGCACCTAAACTTTGGAACAGTCTTCCTAGCATTGTTTTGGAAGCAGACACTCATCTCTTTACTATGGCATACACAATGTAACCAATTTCTATTAATCAAATCAGTTTAATGATTGTTAAGCTATTTAGGTCAGCTGGAACCAGAAACCCTTCATATTTAAACACACAATGTAATCGTTTGCACCATAACAAGAAAGGCATCTACGTTAATATTAGCATCTCTGTTTATCCCAATGTTTACTGTATTCAGCCGTATCGAGATCAGATGATGGACCTGTGCCTAGACACGACTACAACGCATCCCCGAAGTGTCAGCATAGATTGTGTCAACTAGACTCTCCCCTGTGACTCTCCCTTCCTCGGTCACCTTTGGCTTTCTTAGTTGGGGACACTTAATATTCAACTATATTACTGATCTGCCTGCATTGACACCATATGAGAACTAAATTGAGCAAGACAATGATGATTTTTAAGTTACTACTGTGAGTGTAGCATTCTCGGCTGAACAGATGCAATTACTCTCAGGAACTGATGTTTGTAAAGGGTTTAATTTCCAAAAAACACTGTAAGAGCTAAATAAAACAAACAAATACACATTAATTAGACATCTGTGCAAATTGTATGAATGTCTATAAACCTATAAACTAAAAAATACACATTTGCAATCTAGATGGCCTACACAATACAGCATGTGAAAATAAAGCATATTTTAATATACAGGCTAATGTAATAACCTTGCATTACTGTTCTGTAGTAATCCTGAATACAAAAAATATTTAACACTGACAGTAGCTTTAATGCACATAAAGCACTTAGCAGAATTAGTTTTAAAACAATTGACGAACCTCTTCAAAGTGTCTGAATGACCTATAAGGATTTATGAATTGCTATAATTACAACAATCTCCTTTTAGAATGCAATATGAACTAAATGAAACACCTGCGCTGACAATTAATTGATTTTGGTACAACTGACAAACTCAATTTAGAGAGAAAAAACATATAATGACCGAATAAAGACTAGATTTGCTGTAAACAATCCACTTGAAGTGCAAACCAAGAGAAACTCCCAACTAAATGTTTTAGATAGAAAATATGAACACTAAGTCTCTCAAAGTTCATACATAGAATACAATTCAAACATACCTTGTGCCCTTCATCAGCCATGAGCTAGGTAGTAGATAGAAACCCTTTAAACATATATGCACAGAAAGTACCCAAAAAATAACCTTTTTGGAAGCGTTAATCAGAATGACGATTCATTTAGAAATGTGCGCCAACATACACATAGTCCGCCGCAGCGCTTCCTTATCTACACTTCAAAATAAAGGTATGTGAGGTAAGAAACAAACACTCTTTAAAAACAAGAAAAAGTAGAATGTCCGCATTAAAGGGGGGGTGAAACACTCAGTTTCAGTCAGTGTCATGTCAATCTTGAGTACCTATAGAGTAGCATTGCATCCTGCATATCTCCGAAAAGTCTTTATTTTTTTTATAATTATATAAGAAAGATGCGCTGTTCCGAGTCTTTCCGAAAAAAGCCGAGCGGGTGGGGGCGTGTCGTGTGAGCGGAGCTAAATAATGACGTGTGCTCGCTGCTGCTATTGTGTTGAGTCGAGTGCGTCGTAAAGCCGTGTCATCCCTAACAGCGGGAAAAAAACTTTATTCAAAATAAAAATATGGCTTTTAATCAGATACAGCCATACATCTATGATCCGGAATCAGACCCAGAGGCTGCAGTTGAACAGGAGCAGCAGCAAAAACGACTAGAGCAGGACGTCTCTATGTGGTACAAGTTATACACTAACTATATAATATGCTTAGCGGCTTGTGTTATTTACATATTTACACTTGAATTATATCGTCGTATTTTTGTCTTTGAAGGTGTACATGTGGGAAGTGCAGTTGTGCACGTGTGTTTGTGTGTTTACGCGTGGTTTGTGTAACGTTAGACAGTAAGCGGACTGGTTTTGCACGGCAGGCTAAGTTAGTGTTTACATAGAAAGACACGGAATAGTAGCGCATTTGAATGAAGAAGCGTGCTTATTTAGTTCAACATATTTCCCCCCTCTTTGTGTATTGTTGTTTGGAGTGCTTTTACAATACACAAACATAAAGTTACACATATAGTGGCCAGCTAAACAAATGTACACGCACTACACATCGCATGCTCCATTGATCAATTAACTATACGTGATCATGTTTGGGCTACTTGATGGGCATAGGCAAAGACACAGACATTTGAAGCAGTCTCACTCACAGCCTGCGGTTCTAACGTTGGGACTGCTCCATCATTCAGCATTAGGCGATCGGGAAAATCCGGCGTCGAGCTGGGCCTTGTTTATGAAACAGTCGGCACCGAAATGCAGCGAACAGATATAAACATTCGCGCAACTCAGTTGCTGATCCGGAAAAGCAAATTCCATCCACTGTTGCCTTAACGCGGGGTTTTTGGGGAATCTGTGCAGGACTGTCTTGGTCTGGCAACCAAAAACGCACTTTTTTGGTGACATTGTTATGTGCACATCACCTGTGCAGCGCAGCCTACGAGCCAGCGCTTTGATGGGCGTAGCCTGTTGCTTTCGCTCTCTCTCTCTCTCTCTCTCACGCTCTTCCGGTAGAATTGTCCGTACGGCCCATACAAGGAAATTCCGCCCCCATTAACGTCAAAGGGGACGCATGATCTCAAAAAACTTGCCGAAACTTATGACTAACCGGAAGTAGTATTTTTGACAAAGAAATACTCCCATCAAACGTCCACCTTAACTTTTGAAACTTTGTCTATGTTTAGTATGGGATTCCAAGTCTTTAACAGTGTAAAAAGATCAGTATGCATGAAACAGCATTTCACCCCCCTTTAAGTATTTCCAAAGCATCATTTGACAACCAAAAAAATAAAGGGTTATTTCGAAACATTTGGCTAAAGTTTAATATTAAAGTCCCTTTTAGTGAAAGCCTTCTTCCTGCATTCAATGCAACACTGCCCTCTATGGACGGAGGTAAAGGTGACAGCCCACTTCAGTGATTGGAAGATTTAAAGGGATACTTCACCGCTTTTTCATATTAAACGAGTGCGTGCTCTTAATCTCTCTGACGTACGGTGACGATCTGATAGCATTTAGCTTAGCCCACTAAATCCAGTTCATTCACTATGCACTGTAAAAAATTTGTTTGCGATTTTGTTATTTCAACAAATTTTTTTCAGTAGAGATAACTAGATTGTCCAGACAACAAGGCATTTTAAGTTTTCTTGTCCTCAACTAGACTGAAAGTTAAGTGAACAAGTATAATTGTTGTTTTAACTCAAAAACATATGATGAAATAACTAAACTAGATTTTCTGTTGAATGAACAAGTATAATTGTTGTTTTAACTTAAAAACATAAGTTGAACTGTTCTGGATTTTACTCCAATTATACTTTAGTCTATTTATTTAACTACAGTAAACTAAACTTAATCTACTATGTGCAGCTGATTTATATACAACACTCTAATTATATAGATATGAGCACATTTATTTAACTTACCGTATTTAATACGTACCATTCCACACCATATAAACCAAGTCTTAATTCAAGGAGTCAATGAGTAAAGAGTTTTTGTATTAACACGGCTAGTGAAAACAGCGCCATCTGGCGGAGAGGATAATTATGTACATCCAGGAAATGCACGTGCTGTATGCGCGCGCCCCCGTATCCCCTCCCCCACCGACTGACAGACCAGACGCCATTTCCATTCAATCGCAATGCTGAGCAAATGAGTAGTGTTTACACCGGCATAGTGTTTTATCTCATTAACAGTATGAAGTTTATAACATTATATTGTGGTAGGATGGTGTGTGTGTGTGTGTGTGTGTGTGTGTGTGTGTCCGTGCGCACCTAAACTTAGAGATATCTTCTTTGACTCGCGGTGCAGAGCGGAGGATAGAAACAGGCGACTGAGGCGAGAGAACTTTTTTACAGGGAAATATTATAAAGTAAGTGTTTTATCTCATTTACCATTTGTTTTTCATAATTTATTGATTTATACCAATATGTAACTTATATGCTGTGCGCATTTAAACGAGCCAAAATTTTTCTCTCAGGGGACATGACTCACCGTGCAGTGCAGACATGGAGTTTACTTTTAACCAAGATAACACAAAGTAAGTTACGTGTTTAACCTCATCTACAAAGTGTATTTATGACATTATATTGTTTTATAATTATATTTGTGTGTGTGTGTGTGTGTGTGTGTGTGTGTGTGTGTGTGTGTGTGTGTGTTGTGCTCCCAGAGCCGTTGAAATACAGAGTTCCTAACGTTACACGCTTTTACCTCGCGGGGTTCATGGAGCTCTCAACAACTCGCGCCGTCTATTTGTTCGAATGGTTGGAGGTGGACAGCAGTTTCACTATATTTGCTGCAATTTCTGGTAAATATTAACTTTGTGAATTTAAATAATATCAAATTGTGAAATTTGAAGTATTCAGCCCTAATTAAATCACATTGAGTCATTGTACAGTGTAAACATTGCAACATGTTGTCAATAAGCCTATAAAATGTTTTTTTTTTTTTTTTTATATGTTTTTATCTATTGCTCCTTGACAAGAAACTGAACTGGTTTACGGATTGGATGAAACTACATCTCGCTTCACTGCATGGTCTCTCTCTCAGATCGCCATCAGATACAGATAAGTTTCATGAAACTCCTTGAAAATTATTAAATGTGAGTTTGAATCGATACAGGTAAAATAAATAACTATTAAAGGGTAAGTTCACCCAAAAAGGAAAATAACCTCATGATTTACTCACCCTCAAGCCATACTAGGTGTATTCCAGACGAATACAATCGGAGTTATATTTAAAAAAAATCTAAAGCATTATAAATGGCAGTGAATGGCAGTCCAAATTTTTAAGCCCAGAAAAAAGTGCATCCATCCATTGTAAAAGTAATCCACATGGCTCCAGGGGGGTTAATAAAGACATTCTGATGTGAATCGATGGGTTTGTAATGTAAAAAGTTATAATGTTAAAATATGTAGCTTCTGGCGCGACGGCCTTCCGTATTAAAGTTACGGAAAAAGTGTAACTGGCACGGCGATGTCGTCGGATGTAGAGGGAAAGAAAAACGCAACTGGCGCAGCGACGGCATCGGACATGGTGTAAAAAAAACGTAATTGCCGCGACGATGACGTCGGACGTGGCGTAAACCTTTTGAACTTCGAGAGGCATTACACTTATTTCGTAAGTTGAGGGCGGTCCGCCAGAAGCCTTTATTAACCCCCCGGAGCCTTCTGGATTATTTTTATAATGGATACAGGGCTTGACATTAAGCATGTTCATGTGCTTGTCCGGAAAAAAGTTTGATATTTTGTGTGTGTGTGTGTGTGTGTGTGTGTTTTAAATATAATTTATTCTGAAGCAATATGCTGACCAGTATTCAATCAGCTTTGACATATTTAAATCTGCATATTTGTGAATTTTTTAATTATTATTTTTTACTTTATATTAAGGGCATTTCCCCTCTAATCTTATTAAATATAGGCTATGCTTCAGGTTTCATTTTATATTGTAAAATTTGATCTATACATTAATTTAAAATAAGACACTATAAGGGCTGTTACCAATCACATTAAATAATTTACACTGAAAAATTTAATTTGCATTAAATAATGTTTTGAAATTTGTATTTTTGGATAGACCAATAATGTTTAAACATCAAACCAAACCTCCAGTAGGTGGTAGCAGGTGGCCGTTTTAATGAGTGAGTCATTGAGTCGTTCATTCAAACGATTCATTCAAACGCTGAATCGTTCAGTAACACACATGTTGCTGTGACTTGTTGCGGTTCTGCTGTGAATGATTTTCACTGCTGAAATAGAACAAAACATTAAATATTGCTTCTTAAATGTAAGTGAATTTAAGGGAATGTTAATTTAAGTGAATGTTAATTAATTGTTTTGCTATGAACTGTCATATGAAGTCAGTGTCATTTTCAGTCGTGGTGGTATTCAGGAAAACAGGTCAAGTGTTGTAATGTCTTCTCTAGAGGCTGCACAAGTGTCAACAGCGCGATCTTGTTATCGTCAGTTCATTATATATTATTATCCACTATCAATCGCCACTTACACTAAATTAATGCAATCATTCTTGCATTTTGGTGATTCGCTAGCTATTTTTTGTTTTAATCAGGTCCATCGGGCAAGTAAAATTCTCTTTCACTTGTCCCTTCGAAAAATCCACAAGCGTTAATGTCGAGCCCTGGGATAGATGCACTTTTTTTCTGGGCTTCAAAATTTGGGCAGCCATTCACTGCCATTTATAATTTTTGGATTAGCCAGAACTTTTTTTAATATAACTGATTCAGGGCTCGACATTAACGCTTGTCAGGGACAAGTGAAAGAGAATTTTACTTGCCCGATGGACAAGGGCCTGATTAAAACAAAAAATAAACTAACGTTAGCGAATAACCAAAATGCAAGAATGATTGTGCATTAATTTAGTGTAAGTGGCGATCGATAGTGGATAATAATATATGATGAAATGACGATAACAAGTTCGCGCTGTTGACACTCGTGCAGCCTCTCGAGGAGAAATTACAACACTAGAGCCATTTAAGCTGTTTCCTGAATACAATCACGACAGAAAGTGACTCTGATTTCATATGACGGTTCCATAAACATTACATTAACATTCACTTAGTCACTTACATTTTAGATGCAATATTGAGTGTGTTTGTTCTATTTCAGCAGCGAAAATCGTTCACAGCAGAACCGTAACGCGTCTCACAGCAACTGAACGATTCAGTGTTTGAATGAATCGTTTGAATGAACGAATCAATGGCTCACTCATTAAGACGGCCACCTGCTGCCACCTACTGGAGGTTTAGTTTCATGTTTAAACATACTTTCTAACATTTGTATTTGTCTATTCAAAACTACAAATCTCAAAACATTATTTAATGTAGTTGTGATTTTTCAGTGTAAATTATTTTATTTGATTGGTAACAGCCCTTATATTGTCTTATTTTAATTTAATGTATTGATCAAATATAACAATATAGAATGAAACCTGAAGCAGAGCCTTTATTTAATAAGATTAGGGGGGAAATCCCCTTTATAAAAGGTAAAAATATCCTACATTTCAAATGATTCAATATTTTTTTTTTTAAATCACAAATATGCATATTTAAATATGTCAAAGCTGATTGAACAATGGGGAGAATATTGCTTCAGAATAAATTATATTTACAACGCACACACGCACGGAAAAACAAAAAAATATCGAACTTTTTTCCGGACAAGCACATTTTTTATTTGGCCAAGTGAATGAACGATATGAAACAAGAATGTAATACACCTAGGATGGCTTGAGGGTGAGTAAATCATGGGCTAATTCTCACTTTTGGGTGAACTAACCCTTTAATATGACAGTGGTTTTAAATGTTGTTTTTGTTGCTTTTTTGCATTTGAATATTGCACTTTACTAGTAGATACAGCATGAAATAAACATGTATGAACATCAGAGAATATGTTTAAAGATACAGTACAATGTATGAAATCTGTATTGTCTCATGTAATCGCAGTGTTTCAACTGCGCAAACGTTAATAAACGTCAATAAATAGCTTTTAAGCAATGTCGTCACATTTACCTCAGAAAAAATATTCTGTCAGCTAGAAAAAGTATATTTACTATATTGCATAATTATTGTATTGCTGTTCTTTAGTATTTAATGTATGTTTGAATAAATATTTTATGACAGCACCACTTAAAATTTGTATCTGTGTCTCATTTTTTTCCAGCCAGATGATGATGAGAGAGACATTGTTCATGGGGTTAATGTAGGGCATCTTGACCATGAGTGAGGACATCAGACATGATAGTGCCTTCCCAGATGATGTTGTGGATGTGGATGTCATACTAGACGGAGATTGTGGTCATCTAGAAGATGCCCTAAATGCCTTTGCCACACTGTTTGGGCTCGAGCTATGAGGTTATCCAACTTTTTATTTTATTTTTATTTTTAATCTAGGTTTAATGGTTGGGGAGAGCTGCAAAGCTGAAAAAAATGCAGTGAGGTAACACTGGTGCATATGTGCTGTTTATGCTCATTGATAAATGTACTGAAGCTTGAGAGCTTACACATTGTTAATTAAAATGAACTTAAATTAAGTTTAAATTAAAATGGTATAAAGCCAAATCAGAGGTGTTTAACAGTCTGTGCCGTTTCTTTTTGCAATTTTCTGAAGAAAGGACATTTCAGACCTTTTGTGTGGTTGTTTTTGGTGTTTGTTTTTGCAATAAATATAAATGTGTACTGATATGTGTTGCTGTGATTTTAATTTGCTATAGGTTTTATTCTAAATCAAATGTAATTTACAAATCAATATAGTAATGCAATTAATACTTATTAAAGCAGCTTTGCAACCAACTAAAGTGAAGTTATGATGACTAGAACATTTAAGTTCAGAAAACTGAAGTGAAGTTATGATGACTAGAACATTTAAGTTCAGAAAACTGAAGTGAAGTTATGATGACTACAACATTTAAGTTCAGAAAACTGAAGTGAAGTTATGATGACTACAACATTTAAGTTCAGAAAACTGAAGTGAAGTTATGATGACTAGAACATTTAAGTTCAGAAAACTGAAGTGAAGTTATGATGACTAGAACATTTAAGTTCAGAAAACTAAAGTGAAGTTATGATGACTAGAACATTTAAGTTCAGAAAACTGAAGGGGAAGTTTTTATTACTAAATGGAATTAGTTCAGATAACTTATCCAAATAAGTAAGAGAAACTTTAAAAAATCAATGCAAAAAGATAACAAAATATATTAAGTTAAGTCAACAAATAATTTTTTACAGTGTGGTACCAAACAGAGATCAAGTCAGAAGCGACCAAACACCTCCACGTTTTCCCCATCTAATTACAGTTACACGAATAGTTGAACGATCAAGTATGATGACATAAAATGTGGCGCTTTTCTAAGTGGATTAAAAAGGAGAACTATAATGTATGGTGGAATAGAACTTCTGAGAGTACTTCGACTCTGCACAGTAAAAAGTCCCTGTTGAAATTTCTTCCCTCATGTCTAAACGGATTTTTAATCCGCTTAGAAAAGCGCCACGTTTTATTTGATGTCATCATACTTGATCGTTCAACTATTCGTGTAACTGTAATTAGATGGGGAAAACAACGTGGAGGTGTTTAGTCGCTTCTGACTTGATCTCTGTTTGGTACCATAGTGAATGAACTGGGTTTAGTGGGCTAAGCTAAATGCTATCAGAATGTTACCGCGCTTCAGAGAGATTAACTGAGACGAGACAGGTATGTATAAACTCGTCTTAGTTAAGGGAATAACAGTTTATTAATATGAAAAAGCAGTGAATTATCCCTTTAATGTAGCCTAGAAATCTAGATGCACCCTAGCGGCAGCAAATTTAATCTGCCCGCAAGTGTCATCTAGCAACTCTTAATACCCTTCTGAGCTGTATTCGCCTACCTCTTGCCGGGCCAATCACATCGTGTATAGAGTCGGTGGGCGGGGCCATAATGACGACGGCCGAGTTGCGTTTGCGTGCCTCTAGTAAACACAGAAACTGGCAAACGGCTGTCTTTCGAATCAGCTTTGACCGCGACTCTGGAAGACTTGGAGTTAAGCTTTTCTCTGAGAAAAGAACCAAGAACGGCATTGAAGTCATTCTTAAGAAGGGAAGATGTGTTCGGAGTTTTGCTGACCAGATACGGCGAATGTTTAATCTATCAACAAGCTCTGTTTCACCTTCGTTGCTCTGGTTGGTTGTAGCGCTATCCTATCGCGTGCAGAGGGAGTTTGAAAGACAACCGTTTATCCCGCCCCTCGGATTGAGCCCTGTCTATGGTGAGTTTCCAGACCAAACATCTTGATGTGGGTCTGGCTTTTCAGGCTACCTTTAATGGTCATTTACAGTGAAGCTACTTTTAAACAATCTGCATTGTAAAAAGCGCTATATAAATAAAGGTGACTTGATTTCACTGCTGCCTTCTAAATTAAGTCCCCAATTTAGAATACTCCAAACAGATGAAAGAAATTCTCACAAAAATAGCTCTCCTCACTCAAAATTGGTTTCACTGGAGTTTTGCATTAGCATTTTGGTAATTTAACATAAAACTACACAGCAAGCACTAAAATTACATGAAATAGCCACTAGTCAGGCCGCGTTTAGTGTATTTTAGTTTTGGGAAAAGCGACCCAGAGCCGTCTCTCCCAGTTCAATTCTGGGAATAGTTAAACATTCAGGCTGTATTTGTTTTAAGCCAGATGCTTCTAAGGCCTTTTTCACAAATGAAAAAACATGCTTACAAAATCTTTAATAGTATTTGAATGAAGGGTAAAGATGTACATTTTCCTGATAGATGTACATTTCCCCAACATTTTCACGGAACCAAATGTAACCGGTCCTGCTCGACCCGCTCAGAGCCGGATTTCAGCCGGGGACTAAAGGGTGCTGAAGAACGCAGCCGCTGGCATCAGTCACTTGAGAACCTCTTGCGATCAGGAGAGTGAGATTTACACGCACAGCTCTTACTGGCCAACGTCCATTACACTCACCCCCTTAAACCTCACTCCCACTCGGGACACGGCACCAAATGTAATCGGTCCTGCTCTACCTGCTACCGCTGGTTGGTCGAGGTTGGCAACTGGCACCATTATGTATAATGAATTTGCCCTTCAGCAGCACAAGAGTCACCTCACAGGTTGAAATTAATTCTCGTGCTCTCAAAAGTTTGGCCAGCTGTTTCCCCCCCTTGAGAAAGAGGTGTAAAGAGGACAGACAAGAGGAAAACAGGTTGTAATACGTTTTTATTCTCCTCCTTATCTCTCACGGGACACCGCTTCGTAATTGCCCTCGTAATTGCATTTTTTTTAACTCACATTGATTTGAACTCATCGCTCTAATTTCATTACATGCTGATTTGTGAAAGACAATAAAGCAGAAATATTTTGCAGCGCAACCACAGGTCATTTGTCTTTATAACCCTTCTGCTCGAACACGCCACACTCCACTAAGGCAATAAAAACATTACTGCTGGTTTAATAATATAAGCTTGCCATGAAATCTGGTTTGACGTCATATAGGGGATGCTGCAGGTGTCTAGGTCAGAGAGGTGGTTATGTGATTCTGTCATTTCAGAATGGTTTCAAAATTAAGAGGACAAGATGAAGACAAGTTCATAGAGAGATCAGGTAGAATAAAAATGCCCTGAGCCCTGCAGCGAGGGAAAGAAAGCCTTGCCGGGACGACTGGTGATTGTTATCAGGTAAGAATAGGGTAGCAGGCCAAGCATCCTTAATAGGAATCCAGCTGCTCAGCCAAGCCGTGCAGTAAGTATGATTAAACCAGTAACAGGACCGGAGCTTCACAAATAGAACATTCATAATCCGCCCATGTCCGTCTCAGACAGTATTACCTCTATTTCGTTCCCTTACAAACTCAAATTCTGGTCAGACCAACAGCTGCATTAAATTTGTGAGCAGACTCTATACCGTCAACTATTGAATTTCCCATACCCTCCTCTCTAATACACCTCTCTCTGTGGGAAATCTGTTTTCTGATGGACTGTCTGTTTTCTCCCAGAACCCCTTGAGTGTGCCATCTGTGCTCGTGTTGTTGTGGGAGTGTGCGTAGGTGTGTGGGGGCTGGATAGACGGGCACAATTTAACCTACACCAACAACAGGGCAAAGCACATGTTTTCAAATTATTAACCAACATTTTCGCCCTGTCTCCTTTAAGCCAGGACCAGAAAGAATCTGAAGACTTGTTTTCAGTTTCAGATTTTGTCAACAAGAACTCCTGGTCTTTTTGTTAATTATTCATCCACACAAGTTATTTAAAAATGTTATATATATATATATATATATATATATATATATATATATATATATATATATATATATATATATATATATAATTGTAATATTTCATATTAAGAATAAGTAAGATTAAAGCTGCACTGTGCAACTTTCCATTCACTGGAGGGCGCCTATTCTAAACAAAGGTGTAGTTTGATGATGCCAAGTGTGAGCGCAGTATCTTGTGATATGATACCTCACAGCCGGTGGACTCAGGCAGAAATCATGTTGATGGATGTGATTATTAATGTAACTGTAGTATAAAACAGAGCAGGGCCGCGTGTTGTGGAGCTGAGCAAGGCCGCTGGAGCGATTGATTTTTAACGTTACTGTAGTATGAAGCAGAGTAGGGCCGATTGTTGTGGAGCTGAGCAAGGCCGCTGGAGCGATTGATTATTAACGTTACTGTAGTATGAAGCAGAGTAGGGCCGATTGTTGTGGAGCTGAGCAAGGCCGCTGGAGCGATTGATTATTAACGTTACTGTAGTATGAAGCAGAGTAGGGCCGATTGTTGTGGAGCTGAGCAAGGCCGCTGGAGCGATTGTTACACAAAACCACGGCTCGCGAGCAACGGGACTTTTATTATGACGGGACGGGACACAGTCGCCAGGCGCGCACAGTTCCGCTTTGTCCAGTCATGATTATAAGGTAAATCAGCTCTGATTATCATATAAGATACATTTAAGTGTGTTTAAAATGATGTTATGACGTTATTCTGTGCGTTCGCTCGGCGCTGCTGTGACATGTTCACACTGCTAAGAGAAAAGCGCTTCTGCAGAATAAAACCGAGGGTAACGCAGAAATGACGCGATTGACAGCCGACTCCCTCAAACGCTATGCTGAAACGTCCGGTCCTCAGTTAAAATAGCAATTTTCTCACAATTTACAAATAGTTGGAAACATTTGGGATATTGTAAGTACTCAACTGAACAAAATATATAACACTGGACTAGTGGTTTTTGGATATTTTACTGCAAAAATACTACATAGTGCACATTTAAGTAAGATTTAAAGGGTTCGTGCACCCAAAATTGTAAATAAAAATAAAAAAACTTTTAAAAAATGTCATCATCTGTTCACCCTCATGTCACTCCAAACCTGTAAGATTTACGAACACAAAACACAAATCTAGTCTACAAAACACAAATTAAGATGTTATAAATTAAATCTGAGAGATTTCTCTCCCATCATTGCATGCAACTACCACGTTCGCTTCAAAACGTTCATAAAGGGATCATAAAATTAATCCATATGAATTAAGTCCAATCAGTCCAAATTTTCTGAAGCGACTCAATCAATTTATATAATGAACAGATTGAAGTTAGTTGTTTATTCATGCACAAACTTTCTGCCTGCTTGTTCAAACATCACCAAGTTTTCAGCCCATCAACTATAACAGTCATATCAAACTCACTTTTTCTGATCCAACCAATTTCTACTGAAGTTCCACCCTATTTTTCTTTTCTCACTGAACTTCTTGTCTCACTCAGAAATACATTTCAAGCTGCAGTCCGTAACTTTTTTTTGGTTAAAATCAGCAGGGTTAGTAGCAGGGTATAAGTACATAATCAGCCAGGGTTTAAAACTCCTTTTGAAATCTCCTTACCTTAGCCCAATTCACAACGGGACCTTGTAATAATGTGTTATAATGGTGTAATAATGTGGTACTGGTAGATTTCAGCGGGAAATTTGAGCATGGTGCCGTTCTTCTTTGGGACATTATGTCATGTCTGTATATAAAGAAGGAGTCTGACTAGTAGGCTAATGCATGTGAGGATGCTGCAGGTGGCAGATCATTTATAGCCTTTTCTCACAGCAGCTGGAATAAATAAAGGTATAGTTTTGATGGCGGATTGTAATCTAGAAAGGTACAAACAACAACCCGAGATTCACCAGTAGTCGAAAGACAAATAATAGGCTGTTCAGAAATTGAAATCTAGGTAACGTTAAAACACACAGAATACACAGTCACACAATGCTTGAAATTTGAGAACAATGTATAACAATAATCATATGCATGGTTTCATGTTATATGAGCTAAGCGATCGTTAGATTTAATCACCGTTGGTAGCGCGGTTTATTGTATTGTTTTTTTTTTTTCTCACTTGGTCAGAACAAAAAAGTGGCAGATATTTTACTTATTTAAGATTACATTTTCCGGTGAAAATTCTTATTTTGGTCATACTTTTAAGATGTAGAATCTTTGATTACATATTACAGTGACTGACAGCCACACATACTCCTCAAAACATTAGATTAAAGGGTTATTTCACCCAAAAATGAAAATTATTTCATTAATTTATCACCCTCAGGTTGGACACCTGTAACACCTTCGTTCATCTTCGGAACACAAATGAAGATATTTTTGTTGAAAGCTGATAGCTAAGAAAGGCTTCAAAACGGCCTCCATTGGGATTCAGTACATTTCAACTAACCCACTCACAAGACCCATAAAAGGCACTAAAGACGTCGCTACAACGTCCATCTCACTACAGTGGCTGTACAATAATTTTACAATGCCACTAAAATAGTTATTGTGTGCACAAAAATCAAAAACGATATAATCCATCAAATTATTGACGTGAACTCGACGCATGCGCAAGAATATGACGTAGCTCTGCCATTCGAATCATAGCAAATACATGACCCGGAAGAGGAGGAGCGCCGCTACCGCGTGAGTTCCAGGTGAGTTCACGTCCGAGACCTACACGGAAGACAGATAAAGTCATTATTTTGATTTTTTTTTTGCGCACAAAAACTGTTCTCGCCGCTTGGTACAATTATTATAGAGCCACTGTAGTGAGATGGACGTTGTAGCGACGTCTTTAGTGCCTTTTATGGGTCTTGTGAGTGGGTCAGTGGAAATGTACTAAATCCCAATGGAGGCCTTTTTGAAGCCTTTCTCAGCTATCAGCTTTCAACAAAAATATCTTCATTTGTGTTCTGAAGATGAATGAAGGTGTTACGGGTGTTGAACGACATGAGGGTGAGTAATTAATGAAATAATTTTCATTTTTGGGTGAACTAACCCTTTAATTCACGCTGAGGAGCCATGCCAATGCACAACCCACGTAAAGATTACACAAATAACTGCAATTGCAACAAAACTTACAGACTGCAGCTTTAATTAAAATATATATTTTCTTAAAAAATGTAACTCAAAAGTAAGGGATTTTTCTTGATTGACAGTTTTTCAAATTCTCTAAAAATGTAAACTTCTGTTTCTGCAGGTGCAGATTCCATGTGGACCTGCATATTGCTGCCCCTTTATACGGATACGTTACACTTTCATGTCCCATGACTTGACTTTTAAAATCAATGATCAAAAGATGGAGTAGACTGAGTCCATCTGTACCCTTGCTCAGTTCTAAAGCTCTTCCTTGGTCGAAAATTTCATTCGGTAACATTAGGCAGTTTTGATTTGTATGGCGTTTAATGTTGAGGGGGGGGGGGGGGGGGTAATAATGCTATGCTATTTCTTGAATACTGTCCATGCTCAACATGGACAAAGTACAAAAAAAATAAGTTGGACATTTGATGAAGTATTTCTGTGCCAGTTAAACTCGGGATTTGCTGATCGTCTAATGCTGAAAGATGGAGCAGTCCCAACGATAAAGTTTCACGGGCATGTGTTGTAACCGCAGACAGTGAGTAAAGTCGCTTCAAATGTCTGCGTGTGTGTTGTTGGCTAAGAGCACATCAAGTAAACAACATGATCACGTAGAGTTAATTTATCAAAGAAGCATATATGTTGTGCATTTCCCACATGTACATCTTTTAAAACGAGAAATAAAAAATTCGCCAACATAATGAAAGTAGAAATTAGTCATTTTTCCACAAGCCAATAAGCAAATATATACTGTTACAGTACATGGCGTTACCACAGATCCTGCTGTAGTCGTTGCTGCTGCTCCTCCTCAATTTCAGCCTCAGGATCTGATTCTAGATCACTGAGTCTGATTGATAGTTATTGTTTATTTACGACCAATGTTTTCTAAGTATGTCACAGCTTTTAGACACTCAACGCAATAGCTGTGCACGCTCCTGACTTTTTAGCTCAGCCCACAATATGTCTTAAGCCGCTCGGTTTTATTCAGAAAGACTCTGTAGCGTATCTTTCTTTTATAAATATGATAAACCTAGAGACTTTTTGGACATATGAAGGAAGCAGTCCTCTAGGTACTCAAGATTGACATGAGATTGACAAACCGTGTGTGATTACACCCCCCCCCCCAAACACACAAACACACACCCCTTTTAATGTTACATCTGCTTACATATGCTAGCACTAGTTTCTGCTTCTTTACATGCCTTTTGATCTGGAGATTCAGTACTCTTTGAAGATGCCTAATAGTGCCTACCATATAACAGAGCAAACATGGAAAGCCGGAAAATTCTGTTTCAACAGTGTTGTCTCATAATTGATAGCAAATTCTGTAAATGGTGGAGAAAGAGTTAAATGCTGGGTAATATACTTCTTTATGCGCTGAAAATAAGAAAGCATAAAGTTTAGGAACTGTAATATTACATAGAATGAAGTTTTATCCCATCAGTTTTAGTGTCTGCAGGAAAAGTCTGGAGCCTGAAACAAATGACCAGCCTTTGTGAGCGCTCTCAGTGTTTCAGTGTGATTGAGTTGTTCTCTCTGCCTGAGGATTTGGAGCAGTCACAGTTCAGCAGAAAAAGAGTCTTTCCTCTCACACAAGCCCTGAGATAAATGAGAGACCTGTTGGAGAGCAAATTAGAAAAAGAAAAAAACGCACACAGTCTGGACTAGTGCAGCCACAGGCAGATATAAGGAGAGAAGAATTTGAAAAGACAGAGAATAAGATAATGTCTAAAAACAACACAACAACTAATTTGCCCTTGCAGAGAAATGCGAATTCATAGAGGCCAATCTCTGGGGCATCTCATCAGATGAGCGAAAACACAGAATTCATAGCGTATTCCTTTTGCATTTCTGCTGTATAATGCAGGCGTAGCGAATACAGCTGTCTCCTAAGCCGTCACATAAATCTTTATTATGTCTATGGACTCAAAACGTCAACTCACCACACACCCCATACATAATACATCAAATTATACATTAAAAGACAAGTGCCTGCAAGTTTATAAGCTCTGCTGGAATTTGAAAGTATATAACATCTATATTACCGAGAAGCTACAAGATTATGCTTACATGGCAAATATCTGACACTTGATTCCCATAGTAAAGAGTGTGTTCCCCACCATTATTCTTCCAATGTGTCATGCTTCCAAACTCAACAAACAAAACAAAGCTCACGGGGGCAGGAAAGCTAATAGGTGACGACATCTAGCCCAGAAATGTCTCACACACACACAAATTCATTAATATGGAAATTGGGGCGAGGCCACGATCACGACGCCTTGTTATTAAATGAATTTCCTCCAAACAAGCTGCTGCCGCTGCTGAACTAGTCAATGGAGATTCCTGTTGTCTGTGAATGTCAATGAGCCCTATCAGTTTTGCATTCATCACAGCTAGCCAGTGTCAACAGGAGAACCGGGAGAACGGCACTGCGGTTTCCAGCCTGTCACCGCATCCCAACATACACACACTGCAGTCATCACTCCAGCGCTCAGACATCATTCGTCATCGTCACGTGCCGACGACGGGCCACGCAAGACCCCCCGGGGGCCCTGTTCCCCATCTCTAGGAGTCAGCTAAAGATTCCACTCACGTATCAGTCTCACCCACTCTCAGGCAGTTAGTTATTTTCCTGACTTCGCTGAGGGATGCTGCAGTTCTGTCTCTGAGAGCCCATTTCCCAGGCTCTTTATCACCAATAGAGTGATAAAAGGGTGTCAGAACGGATTCCACGCTGTTTTGAGAAAGATCAAACACCATTTAGAGCAACAGGTCTGCTAGTAGAACTGGACGCCGGACTCTGGCGTACTTTGTAATTAATCTTCCTGCTGACAATTCCTGCATGGCTGGTTAGCAGCATATGTTGGGTTATGGATGCTGGAAGTCTCAGACGGCACACCCACAGACCTCCCAGTCTGTCACTGACTGCCTGATGCATAGTGCACACAAAAATTGAGCATTTTCTGGATATTGCAGGCTCTAATATGACTGGCTTATATGCCATTTTCAGGAGTTGGAGGAGCACATCAGGCTACCTGGAAGCAAATCTAACAGGTTGCTACAAGCTGCTGAGAAGGAACTGATGCCAACCTTTGCCAGGTTATTAGCATCCATTTTTTTTTTTTTGTCATTTTACAAAAAGAAGTAAAATAAAACCTAGATTAACAGTAGGCTACAAATGCATATACATTTTTTTGGGGTAACACTTTATGGGGAACACATATACACATATCACATATCATACACATATAACACATATCACTATTAACTACGTCTTTTGCCTCAATAAACTCATAATGTACTGCTTATTAATGGTTAGTAAGGTAGTTTTGTAGCATTTAAGTTTAGGTATTGGGTGGGATTAAGGGATGTAGAATAAGGTCATGCAGAATAAGGCATTAATATGTGCTTTATAAGTTCTAATAAACAGCCAATATCCTAGTAATATGCATGCTAATAAGCTAGCATATTAGCTAGCAACTAGCTAATAACTGAACCTTAAAATAAACTGTTACCTTGTTTGTTATGTCATTTAGTTATGTAAACTAAATATGCATTTAAATGCAAAGAAAGTTTCGATTCTAGTTGGGTTAACATTGAGGACAGTACAAATTATTATTATTATTATATTTCTAAAGATATTAAAATTACACTGTAAAATAACTTTGGATACACTATATTTTCAGATGTTATTATTACAATGTAATTATGCATTTAGGTAATATTAATTGACAACATGTAGGTTGTAGGGCACTTTAGGTTTAGTTGTTGTCACCGTCGGGAACACAAAGAAAATAGTGTGAGGACTCAAGTGCGGAACTGATAATTTATTTACAACAAAATAAAACATAAACACAAAACAAAACCCACAACCGGGACGGGATGTGGGGAGGAAATACCAGGGCGGGACGAGGGGGACAGACCAGGGCGAGACGAGGGGGGACAGACCAGGGCGAGATGGGGGGAATAGACCAGGGCGGGATGGGATGGACAGGGGAAACAGACAAGGAAGGAACAGACAAGGGAGGGGTCAACAAGGGAAAAATGGGGAAAACAAAAAATTCAGGAGGCCATGGTGGTCCACAAAGTTCAAGTGGCCAGTGCTGCCCCCCTCATCCAGGCAGAGCAGGATGCCTCAGCAGCACAGGCAGAGCAGGACGTCTCAGTGGCACAGGCAGAGCAGGACGTCTCAGTGGCACAGGCAGAGCAGGACGCCTCAGTGGCACAGGCAGAGCAGGACGCCTCAGTGGCACAGGCAGAGCAGGACGTCTCAGTGGCACAGGCAGAGCAGGACGTCTCAGTGGCACAGGCAGAGCAGGACGCCTCAGTGGCACAGGCAGAGCAGGGGGCCTCAGTGGCACAGGACGCTTCAGTGGCACAGGCAGAGCAGGACGCCTCAGTGGCACAGGCAGAGCATGACGCCTCAGTGGTGCAGGCAGAGCAGGACGCCTCAGTGGCGCAGGCAGAGCAGGACGCCTCAGTGGTGCAGGCAGAGCAGGACGCCTCAGTGGCACAGGCAGAGCAGGACGCCTCAGTGGCACAGGCAGAGCAGGACGCCTCAGTGGCACAGGCAGAGCAGGACGCCTCAGTGGCACACGCAGAGCAGAGCGCCTCAGTGGCACAGGCAGAGCAGGATGCCTCAGTGGCACAGGCAGAGCAGGACGCCTCAGTGGCACAGGCAGAGCAGGACGCCTCAGTGGCACAGGCAGAGCAGGACGCCTCAGTGGCACAGGCAGAGCAGAGCGCCTCAGTGGCACAGGCAGAGCAGGACGCCTCAGTGGCACACGCAGAGCAGAGCGCCTCAGTGGCACAGGCAGAGCAGGACGCCTCAGTGGCACAGGCAGAGCAGGACGCCTCAGTGGCACAGGCAGAGCAGAGCGCCTCAGTGGCACAGGCAGAGCAGGACGCCTCAGTGGCACAGGCAGAGCAGGACGCCTCAGTGGCACAGGCAGAGCAGGACGCCTCAGTGGCACAGGCAGAGCAGGACGCCTCAGTGGCACAGGCAGAGCAGGACGCCTCAGTGGCACAGGCAGAGCAGGATGCCTCAGCGGCACAGGCAGAGCAGGACGTCTCAGTGGCACAGGCAGAGCAGGACGTCTCAGTGGCACAGGCAGAGCAGGACGCCTCAGTGGCACAGGCAGAGCAGGATGCCTCAGCGGCACAGGCAGAGCAGGACGTCTCAGTGGCACAGGCAGAGCAGGACGTCTCAGTGGCACAGGCAGAGCAGGACGTCTCAGTGGCACAGGCAGAGCAGGACGCCTCAGTGGCACAGGACGCTTCAGTGGCACAGGCAGAGCAGGACGCCTCAGTGGCACAGGCAGAGCATGACGCCTCAGTGGTGCAGGCAGAGCAGGACGCCTCAGTGGCGCAGGCAGAGCAGGACGCCTCAGTGGTGCAGGCAGAGCAGGACGCCTCAGTGGCACAGGCAGAGCAGGACGCCTCAGTGGCACAGGCAGAGCAGGACGCCTCAGTGGCACAGGCAGAGCAGGCCGCCTCAGTGGCACACGCAGAGCAGGACGCCTCAGTGGCACACGCAGAGCAGAGCGCCTCAGTGGCACAGGCAGAGCAGGACGCCTCAGTGGCACAGGCAGAGCAGGACGCCTCAGTGGCACAGGCAGAGCAGAGCGCCTCAGTGGCACAGGCAGAGCAGGACGCCTCAGTGGCACAGGCAGAGCAGGACGCCTCAGTGGCACAGGCAGAGCAGGACGCCTCAGTGGCACAGGCAGAGCAGGACGCCTCAGTGGCACAGGCAGAGCAGGATGCCTCAGTGGCACAGGCAGAGCAGGGGGCCTCAGTGGCACAGGCAGAGCAGGGGGCCTCAGTGGCACAGGCAGAGCAGGGGGCCTCAGTGGCACAGGCAGAGCAGGGGGCCTCAGTGGCACAGGCAGAGCAGGACGCCTCAGTGGCACAGGCAGAGCAGGACGTCTCAGTGGCACAGGCAGAGCAGGACGCCTCAGTGGCACAGGCAGAGCAGGACGTCTCAGTGGCACAGGCAGAGCAGGGCGCCTCAGTGGCACAGGCAGAGCAGGACGCCTCAGTGGCACAGGCAGAGCAGGGGGCCTCAGTGGCACAGGCAGAGCAGGACGCCTCAGTGGCACAGGCAGAGCAGGGGGCCTCAGTGGCACAGGCAGAGCAGGACGCCTCAGTGGCACAGGCAGAGCAGGACGCCTCAGTGGCACAGGCAGAGCAGGACGCCTCAGTGGTGCAGGCAGAGCAGGACGTCTCAGTGGTGCAGGCAGAGCAGGACGCCTCAGTGGCACAGGCAGTTCTGGGGAAACTTCTCCGGTCCAGCAATGTCCACCGGAACACGGACCACCGGAACACGGACCACTGGAACTGAGTCCACTGGAAAACGGACTACCGGCACAGGGATCATCTGAGGTCCAGATCTCTGTATTTTTCCGAGGTGTATATACATTTTATGAAATATTTTTCTAATATAGTATGAAAACTCTTTAATGCTGCAGGCATAATATCAATAATGAATGTGTACATATTGGGAATGAATTTTATTAAACTTTGTTACCAGATTTTCCTGGCAAAGCCTTTAGTAAATTAACTTGTCTAAGTAAATTATTTATACTGTAAAACATACAGTAAATATCAGTTGACCTGTGTTTACGTTCTTCTCTGACACAGACGAAAATGAAAAGACTATCAGTCAAAGCTCAGCTTTAAGAGGGAAAGTTAAGGAGACGGAGAAAAATTAAGAGTGATGGAGATGAGGAGGAGAGCATGCTTTGACAAATGATATACTGTTACCTGACATGGTTTTAAAGCAATTGTTATCCAGTTTTTTGGCATTCAAACTACTTAAAATGCACCCACGTAGATCAGAGAAATTCAACATTTCTTTAAAACTTTTAAACAAATATTTTCACAATAATGATTGTCAAGGGCTTTCAAAGTGACCTTTAGCCATTTAGAGTTCAGTGTTCATTACTAAGCCACTTCTCTGGTTGAATGTATTGAGCTGGATATCAAAGTCTTGTCATCAGCATTACAGCGACATCAACTCATTAGGCAAGTTGCTTGGGAAAAAAATGCTAATAATGCTGGGATATTTTTGTGTTTTATGATTCTGAACTTTCTGTTAACATAGCACAGGCTTAATATTTGAACATTAAGACTTAAGTTCGGTATAAATATGTAGATTGTTTATTTTCAGGTAATGTTTATTTTCAAAAATGTCAGGTAACATTGTTGAAATGGAGAATTCTTGCATCTTGGTGCAAACTTCCATTATAGCTTTGTTGACCAATAAGAGAGATTGAATTACTTTCTTCTGTAAAACACAATGAAAGACATTTTGATGTTTTATCTGTTTTTGTCTACACAATGAGAATCAATAAGGTCTGAACTGGACAACATTGGACCCTCTAATGCAGACGACTTCAACCCTGCTCCTGGGGACCCACTGTCCTGCAGAATTCAACACCGACCCCAATTAAAGACAGGTGAAGCCAATCAAGATCTTCAGGATCACTTGTTGAAAAAACACAGGGAGCTGTGCTGAAGCAGGTTGGAAATAAACTTTTCAGGACAGTGGGTCCCCAGGAGCAGGGTTGAAGACATCTGCTCTAAGGTACAAAAGCTCTCACTGCGGCACCCTTTGTGGGGGGAATAAAGTATAAAGGTGCAAGAGGATACATTTTATACAGATTTGATCATTAATTTCTTTAAAGAGACCATATTGTAAGTGGTCTGTAATTGTTGCTTTGGATTATTTAACTAATAATAGATTAAATAATATAATTATTTAACCGTTGAAGCGATTGTTACGCAAACACACGGCTCGCGAGCGACGGGACTTTTATTATGACGGGACACAGTCGCAGGCGCCATTTCCGCTTTTCCTGTCATGAGTATGAGGTAGCACAGCTCTGTTTATCATATTAGATACATTTAATTGTGTTTAAAATGATGTTCTGACGTTACTTTGTGCATTCACTCAGCGGCTGCTGTGACACTTGTTCACACTGCTATGAGTAAAGCGTTTCTGCCAAATAAAACCGAGGGGAAACCGAGGGGAACGCAGATATGATGCAATTGACAGGCGACTCCCTCAGACGTCCCGGCTCCTTGGTTAAAATAGCAATTTTCTCACAATTTACAAATAGTTGGAAATATTTGGGATATTGTAAGAACTCAACTGAACAAAATATAACACTGGCCTAGAGGTTTTTGGATATTTTACTGCAAAAATGTACATAGTGCACATTTAATGTAAGCAACTAATGTTTATAATGTTTAAAACCCCTGGATAAACCAGCACTAATCAGCATACATCAGCTTGGATTTAAACTGGACTCTTCAGCATTGTACTTCACTGGTTGCATGTTAACATTCCTACCTTCGATTACTCTGTGTTCAGGATGGAAATTGCAAGTGGCCATAGAATTGTGTCACTGCAATGACAGTTGCAATAGGAGATTTGTGTTGTGTATGTGTGACATGCCTGTTACTCTTCATCTTGTGTTTGCCTTGAGGTGCCCTTGGACAGTAGCTGCTGGTCTGGGACATCAGAAGCGCAGTTTGCAATCGTTAGAGCAATTACCAAAAAAAATGAAGGCCACAGGGAGCAATTACACACTCAGGTGTTTACTCTCCGGCCAACAGGATCGAGGGACTGCTGAAAGAAAGATAAAATCCAGCAAAAGGGCAATGAAAGAACAGGATAGAACACAAGAAGAGAGGGCAGAAAATTTTGGGAAATCCACTGGAGTGGATCTAATGCTAGAGGGGAAACCAGCAGAATCCAATACTCAATATTCAGTCACACTGAGCAAACGGATTAAAAGCCGTTTTACACGGTACGTGGTAGCCCAATGATCTGTTTATTGTTTATTTCAATGAGAGAGAGAGAGAGAGAGAGAGAGAGAGAGAGAGAGAGAGAGAGAGAGAGAGAGAGAGAGAGAGAGAGAGAGAGAGAGAGAGAGAGAGAGAGAGAGAGAGAGAGAGACAGACAAACATCAAAAAAATCTTAAAACAAGAAGAATTTACTATACAAGCAAAAGTAATTGTTTTGGGGAAAAATAACTTAAAAAAATAAAATATTCCACCAATGGGGTAATTAAAAAAACATTATTTTAATTACCCCATTGGCAGATTATTTTGCTTATTTTAAGCAAAAACTCTCTTAATTTTTTAATTTTGTTATTTTTTCCCAAAACAAGAAATATTTATTCCCCAAATATTACATATTGTTCCCTTATACCTACACAAACAAAATAATAAATGACATCTCTCACCAACTCTCACGCTCACTCTGATGTTTGCTTGTGGCATTTCTTGTCAAAGGTAGCATACATTATTATAGGAGAGGACACCGTGATCTATTGACGATTTTAGATTTAAACTCCAATAAGAGTTTACTTTTTTCGTGACGAGGGAAGGGTGAAAGGGCCAAGGTTCGAAGTTGGTTCCTTTTTGGTCCTACGGTCCAGCAGGTATCCCCACTTGGTATTAATAGATGGATCTCATCGTCTAGTCCTGGCCTGAAGACACGTACATGGCAATATTCCTTTATATGACAATATTCCAAAAGGACTAATATTTTTCTCCTATATTTATCTTCTTAAATGCATGTCGCCCACTATTAACTGTTCTCCTGAGGCCACCGGATGATGGTGGCCCCGGGTGCGAGGGCCCTTTCATTGCTGCTTGCAGATTTAATTCCTTTTTAATCCTTTAATAACTTAATTCCTTTAAATATTTTTTTTTTAAAGACATGGTTATAACTTGGCTGGGACTATACTTTTTTAACTATACAGTTCAGCCATAGTGGAATTAAGTAATATTACGTAATATTACATTACAGTGAAATGGGAAACTACAGCCAAAATATATAAAACATTGTTAAACCAGTATCATTCACATGTGTTATAATTGTTTGAAATCGTGAGCATGTGATATTTGTAAATTACGGTACCACTGTAGTTCCTTTTATTTCATACAGTAAGAAGCATCATTCTGGATGGATTTCAATCAGATAAGCTTGTTTTCATGCTCTCTCCTATCTGTCAGCATGGATTCTGGCCTGAATGGACCATGGATTATTCTCACTAAGGTTTGAAAAGGCAGAGGTGGAGGAGGTCAACACTCACCGATGACAGAGGGAGATGTACAACCCTTCAATCTCATCTCAGAAAGGACACATGATTCTCTGCTGCAATCACAGGCTTTAAATCCATCTCTCCATCCTGACCTTTCCCGTACTGCACTGAAGGAGAACAATGGAGATGGGCGTGGGGGGGGGGGGATTAGCAATAGACTGGAAATTTTCATTTCCAGTTCCAGCGATTGAAACAATTGACTATACCATTTTATCTCCTCGAGAAAAGAGTTAAACAGCCTTTTCCATGGATACAGCAGCGCTCTAGTTGAGCACATAAACTGAGAGAAACATCCCAAAAAAGATCAACATTTCAATCAACCTCACGGATGCTCTTTTCATTATTCATTAGCTTTCATTTGCAACTCAGCAGGAGTTCATTTGGACACCTGCAGCAGGCACTCCTGATTGGGTGAGGGATGGGGAAACAGAGAGTTCAATGATGGTAGGAAGGGGACTCAGTGGAATGAAGACTCGCACTGGAGGGCAGAGACCCTTTGTGGCCATACATCAACTTGGTACAAAATAAAAGATTTAGCGTTCTGTCCTACTTACCATTGAACATCTTGGCATTCCCTTGTTATTTTAACATCTCCTGGTTCAATTTTTAATGCAGGCATATGCTTATGCTAAAACCGCACCCTGCTGCTTTCCCTTCCCCTCATCTTCCTCCTCGCCCCCTCAAAGACAACAAAATCCCATACTTCAATCCAACTGAACTCAGATAAAAAGTGAATTGGGGACAAAACATGGCATGTGTGATGCAGTGTGACATGATTGCTAAAGCTCAGCAGTGGTCGCGAAGGTCAAAATATCAATAAAACAGCAGCAGTTATGGATTGTGTTATTTTTGGTTGCTGTAACTCAACCAGTTGAGGTTGGCACTAGCAAAGCCAAGGTCATAGGTTTGATTCCCAAGGAATACACAAACTGATTAAATGTTTACTTTGGATGCTCTGAAAGTCCCTCTGGATGAAAGTGTTTTATCAAGTGGATGAATGTAAATTTATGAGGGATGAGAATAGGAACCCTCCCAAAAGATGAAACGCTTTGATATGGTGAAAGCTCTGGCACTCACACAGATACATACCGCACATTTCTAAAGGAAACATTTTGATAGATTTGACAGAGTGGGTAGAATAACCACGAACCAATTTTACCTCCAAAATGAGGGAAATTTTCAGCTATAAAACATGTTTTGATTTTTTTCCCCCATTGGTGAGTGATTGGATCATGAAAAATTCATTTTGCATACCAGATCTGACTGTAAGTTTGATGTTGTAGGAATGCTCTCCTGAAAATGCTGTCATTTACTGAGACTCATACCGTTCCAAACCTGAATGACCTTTTATTTTATTTCTGTGAAAATCAAAAGATATTTTTAGGAATAATGTTTCAAATGGATAACATTGAGCCCATTATCTTTCATTGTACAGACAAAAGAAAACTATAGAGATATTCTTCAAAAATGCATTAGTTTGTGCTGCACAGATGAAAGAGTCATGCAGGTTTAGAACAACATGAGAGTAAGAAAATGATAATAGAATAAAGTTTTTTGGTTAATTCATATTTTATTACATTATTAACATCATTACATAAAATTAAAAGTGACCAACATTAAATTAGTATTGTAACATTTTAGAAAGTTATGTTACAGCTGTAGACTTAAAGGTGCAGTGTGTGAAGTTTAGTAGCTTGGCGGTGAGGTTGTGGAGTGAAATAACACACTGCCCACCTCTCCCTTTCAAAGCACATAGAGAAGCTGAGAGGGCCGGCACAGGACAACAATGTCGGAGAAAGCAGAGAGCATATAGTGACTAGCGCACTGTAGAGAACTTTGTCCAATTAGGGCTACTGTAGAAACATAACGGCTCAAAATGGTGACTTCACTGTAAGGGATATGTAGATAGAAATGGCTCATTCTAAGGTAAAAAAAATAACGGTACATTAAGCAAGTTCTTTATACACCACTGAACATAACAGTTATAATATTATATTGCATTTCTGATAATAGATCCTCATAAATACCACACACTGCACCTTTAAAAAACACTGTTAAAGGGTTAGTTCACCCAAAAATGAAATTGATGTCATTAATGACTCACCCTAATGTTGTTCCA
Source organism: Pseudorasbora parva (assembly GCF_024679245.1). Lineage (NCBI taxonomy): Eukaryota > Metazoa > Chordata > Actinopteri > Cypriniformes > Gobionidae > Pseudorasbora > Pseudorasbora parva. Next base: position 44,493,167 of record NC_090173.1, on the reverse strand, counting down.
CACCTGTAAGACCTCTGTTCATCTTCAGAACACAGATTAAGATATTTTATATTTAGTGTAGGCACACATATCTAAGTATCTAAGACCGCGTATCTAAGTGTAGGCACACATTGTCATCTGTGCTGCTGCACATTTCACGGAAGAGAGCTTCAAGAATCTTAACTGGAGTTCAATACTGGATTTGCTCAAAGGCTCATACTAAAAGATAAAACAGTTCCCACATTAAAGGCAGAAGCTGCTGTTTATGGGCTTAAACCTATAAGTAAATGTCTTTTAAATGTGTAGTTTCTGTGTGTGTTTTGGTTGCATCATGACCAACGCGGTTTGGCTATGCTAGGCAGTTAACTAAATTGTTTCATAATTCTCCAACAAACAGCTACAAACACCAACAAACTTATGTGTATCACACCCGCTGAACATAGTTTATTTATATAAAATATATTATATAAACAAGTTGATCATGCTACAAATAAAACAATACCTTTACAAATAAGCTACTACTCAGTCATGTGTTCAGATACAGTACAACTTTAACCAGAATATGAAAAGATACTAACAGCAGTGACACTAAAAAAATACTTGTCAAATGAAAATACTTACCATTCACTAACGTCCATTAAAAGCTTTGCATTCAGTCCATTAAAAGCTTTGCATTCAGAGGTTCTGCTTGACCTTCATCCCCGCTATCTGGGTCGGATTCAGGCTCAAATTGGTATGGCAATATTGACGGCATTATTTACACCGCAGATGTGACTTCTGCCCGTAATGGTAAGGGGCGTGGCGTTTCATTTCAGCCAATAAAAATACATGAAACTACATTTGGCCATCTAACCAATCTAAGATCATTGTAGCACGTTTGGTGTGCTCCCTGGTTCGAATGTTAGAGCTTGGTTTGTTTGGATGAACCACGAACCGCACCCGAGTTCGCTTAAAAACGTGGTCTGGGGTTTGTTTCATGAATACTCCGGTACGGTTTGCTGCTGATGTGAATGCAATCATACTAAATCACTGACGTGAACCGCAATTAAGGACATATGAGTTGATAAAAATGTGTGTTTTGTGCGTGTTTCACTCATTTACCTGATGAGCGTCACTGACATGCTGCAAGCAGAGAGCTGTAGATCTCATCTCTGCTCATATTTGGCGTTCTTTAGAGCAGCTGGAGTGCATTCGCGGCAGATAGACGCAAGTGCCATTACGTAATGAAGCTTTGGTAACAAAACCAACGGTTCAAAAACTAAAATATAAAAGTGACGGGAGCAACACTGCTTTTCGCCGCCGTCGTTACCAAGAAACCGGGTAAACAGCTGATGACGCAAACGAACGCTGGTTCGGACTTTAATAATCGGCTTGTTCGACTTTACTGTGTACTTTGCTTTGTCATTTTTATAGTTGCACTAAAGAAATGTGCTGTTGTGTTAATGCTGATTTTTCATTTTATTGTTGATGAAGATTGAAAACCAAACTGTTGCGGGAAACTTAATAGGACTTAATAAGAACAAAATAGAGGCAAATGTGACAATCAAAGGAGAGAGAGAGAGAGAGAGAGAAAGAGAGAGAGAAAGAGAGAGAGACCTTTATTTTGGCGCAGGGCGAGGGATGGCATGGAGGATGAAGAGGAAGTGATGAGGGGCCCAGAGGAGAAGAGCGCCTGATGAAATGATTGCAGGATAGAGAAAATACGAGAAGAAAGAGATGGATGCTGGAAACATGAGTCTGTGGGAGCAGCATGCTCTGTAATCATCATACCCCTCATTTCCCGCTATTCACCACCTATACTGTCTCCCTCATGAACGGCGCACACAAAAACACACTCGCTCACGCAAACAGTGCAGAAACACTCTCAAAGCAAAAATACAGACTTGATTGCCTATTGTGCAGTGTTTATTATTGCGGAAAAAAAAGAGAAAAAAACAACGCACATGCTCACACTTCAAAAACCTTGGCCCTAGCCTTCCTAAACCACATTAGCCTGGCAAAAAGAGGCAACGAAAAAAAGCCAGCTGAGGAGTGGGAGGAAACAGGCGGCCTGCAGTTTCTATGGAGATTTCAAACTTGATCATTCAGCTACCATGGCGGGCTCAGACAGAGCCGTCAAAGGTCATCATTTATTATATCTCTCATCAGCCTGGTGTGTGTGCACCCTCACCGAAGTCAATGAGTTTGTGAGCATGTGGCAGAGTGTGATACACAGTGCTGTTACTGTGTATGAATTGTGTTTGCCATGTATGGTGTCTTGTATAGCTTGTCTGTAGACTGACAATAAAAAAAACAATTAGACTGACAACAGTGAATGGATGGGAAGGGCAATAGATGGAAGAGAGAATGAGAAAAGAGAGAGAGAGGAGGATGAGAGGAGGATGAGAGGAGGAGGACGACGAAGGCATGGAGTGAAAGAACAAGCTTCAATGATGTCACTCAAACGCCAGGGATTCATTAGTTAGACAGCAATGTAGAAACTCAGCCATGAGATAGTGAAATATTTCACACTGGGCTTTTTCATCTCTCCCTTTTCATTTCTGTTCTTGTCAGTGATCCTGGCGAGGGTCAGAGCTTCAGTACTCAAACTTACCAGATTATACATCTGGTAAGATTTATTCAGTAAAACACAGCATAAATTCAAAAAGAATTTGATGAGTTCTTATCTATATATCTTAATTATAATGCATTTAATTTATAGTTTGTTTAAATCATTAATTCTTTTGAAGGTTTTAAAAAATGGTCTTTCAATAACTTGGCTGTCTATACAGTAGAAATCGATGTTACCTTACCTGAGAAAACAAAAAGGGAAAAAAGGCTGCTGTCTTCCCTTTTTCCATATAGGTAGGAAAACTCCCATAATGCATTGGGCATGTTGCCGTCCAAGGACACTCCCACTAGTCTGCAATACACAGTAAACTACCACCGTGCTTTAGTAGAAAATATTTCTTAGCAAGCAGTGTCCCGGGTGCAAGAGTTCAAAGAGTAAATGTTTAGAGTGAGTTACATTCGGTTTCCAATGAAGGTCCTGTGTGTTAAAATCTGCTGCCTAAATCGAGAGAACACCGTAAAGGCCCTTTAACACTGGACGCGATTTTGACAAAACGAATGATGCCAATGAACGAATGACGCAAACGATTTGCGCAATGTTTTGATGTTTTGATCAGCTGTTTGTGTTATGACTGCTTCCACACCGAACGCGAATGTGCTGCGGAAGAAAAAAAAAACATTTTTTTTTGTTTCGATGTCGTTGTTTTTTTTTTTTACTCTAGCAGTGACAAAAACGACTTTAACCAATCACATACAAGTAAAAGGGTGACAATGTCCAGCTGTGCACCTGCAGCTGTGTTTAACCACTGTATGCTACAGACAGCAATAACTTGTTTTGAGTTATAAATTGTTTTTGTATCCGTGATTATGGAAAGTGAACGTGTTGCCATCAGTCTGTGACACTTAAAACTTTACAACTGGAAACAGCAGCTCGGGATCGATTGGTTCCCTGAAGTAAGTGGTTTGTCTCGTCAGATCTCCGGAGGAGCTCCTCAATTTGTCCTATGGACATTGAAAAGTCTCACTGACATTGAAAAGTAAGTGCAGAAGAGGCCATGATAGTTTTAGCTCCTGTACAAGATTAGCATACTCCCCTTCAGACTTTTTAAGACTGGGTGCACCAAAAATCTTCTTTTCTGTCTTTTAAATAAAATGAAAAGCTTGTCTTAACTGAATGAGGAAGTGTCTGTGTTTTCTCAGCTGTTGGCGTGAATATTTTGGAGTGTTGGAGCTCTGAAACGTCTCTGCAACGTTCGTGTCGCGGCTGATGGTACTTTTGTAATCTTAAGCATACCATGACTTTTTCTTGCACCAGCACTTGTTTTCACATGTTGCCGGTACTTTGCCACTCAAAAAAGTCAGCCTGCACTGGAAGTAAGGGGACATTTAATACTTCAAGCACTGGTAGGCACTTTCAATGATGAACCTGTTCTGTTAATAACCCACTGTCAATCCAACTGTCTGTGGGCATGGATACCAAAATACAGAAGTATAATCTGTAGTTTTCACGAAAGCCCTTGAGCTGTCAAAAATGAGCTGTCCCCTTTGCTGACAAATAAACATGAAATGCTCGGTCCAGTTAACAGAGAACAAGTAAACATTGTTCAGATATAATACAGACAAATAATATAATACAGACATTGCAACAATACAAAGCGGGTTGAAGATCAGTGAAGTTAAACTTTAATCCAACATGATCTCATGGTAATGCGTATCAATAGTACGAGTGTGAAATCTCGTAGAATGGAATTCTAAAAAATGAGTTTTGGCGTACAAATGCTACGCAGTTTTTCGTGTGCATATGACACATGCTCTTGGGTAGGATGGGGGTCGTGGGTTCATACGTATAATACGCCATAAAGTGCGTATCATGTACGCAAAAAACCACGTACCATATGCACAGCAAAACTCATTTTGAATTCCACGAGATTGCGTATAAATACGAGTGTGCATTTTCGTAAGATCGGGCTCCTTTAAAGCACAGATTTTTTTAAACTTTGGCAGTAAAAAACAAACAAACAAAAAAAAAAAAAAAAAGTGCAAATATGCCCACATTGTTGGAAGAGGCTAATTACACTAAATCAATTAGGTGCCATATATTAATAATTTGTATAAATTTGTTATCACTGCATACTGTTTGATGTGCAACAACACTGACACGGAGGTGCAAAAAGAGTCTGCCACTATTTATCTGCCACTTATTGCAAAGAAAATAGGTCTGCTATTTTTACATGATGTAAATTGAATCTATCGTTATTTTCACTTAGCGTAAATCGAATCCATTTCCATTTGTGTAAATATTATATATAGCTATTTGCACAATGGCTGCTGCCAAAGAAAACACTCCTTGATGCCTAAGTGAGTTGCAAGCAGGAAGCTCCCATAGCCTTCCCTGACAAGGAGTGCACACTCACAGCAGTTGGTGATAGGCATCAGTGAAAGAATATATGACTCAGAACTCACTTTTTATCATAGGAATATTGTGGGTATATACCAGGTGTGTCTTAACCAAACTTAAACATAAAGTCAGAACATTTTTCTTCTGAATTCTTCAAGAATGTTGCAATCATGAATCGAGGCGCAGTATATGAAGTGCGCTATACTCCAGAGAAAGCTGTTTGATCGATATCAAGTGTGCAAGATTTGCTTAGAGAGGTTGGAAAGAGGTTGGAATCCTGGTCTCTTTCAGTTTAAAATCATTTGAATGGATTTCTGAAAGCATAACATAATATATATATAGGTCAAATATTTATTCTGTGTCTTTTTGCAAAACATTATTTTGCAGCTGAAAACCATGAACAAAAATCAGTAACCTACAGAACACACAAGGACCTTTTGCCTGTGGTTTTCACAAAAGTATAACAGCAGAAACAACTAGACTAACTAAATATACATTTTGAATATTATTAAAGACAAGTAAACAGTCAGCAATAAAATAAGATTTTTTTAGCGCACAAATACAAACAAATATTTAACACAAAGCTCAGGTATACAAAAATTTAAATCAATTTATGGTAACACTTTACTTGAAGGGGTGTGCATAAGACTGACATGACACCTTCATAATCATGACGTGACACGTGTCATGAATATGAAGGAGTTTTTATGCATGTTTATGACAACTGTCATTAAGTGTCATTTGCTTAATTATGTCATTTTAAATGCAATGATGACATTTCGGAGTTGTCTTTGTTATGACAACTTGACATAAACCAATACATCACAACCTGTCAGTGTCTTTGTCATGACAACTTGACATTACCAAGACAACACAACCTGTCATAAACATGACATAACAGATTATCAAATTTAAGAAACTTACTTAGCTTATAGGGTTAACCTTAAACTGTTATGTGGTTGGTTTTGATGTTGACTGAGGCCATTATAATGTCATAAAAATTTTTCAGTGGCAAAAGTTTAATTTGTCATTAAAATGTAATTAGGTGTTAATACGCTGTCAAATTATTTTTTAATAACAGCATCATTAATATTTTTCAGTTCATAATGTTTTATTTTATTTTTTAAGTTTCCTCCACCAGCTTCAACAGAAGGTTAGATAATAGACAATTTCAAATGTCTTAAAAATATGAAAAGGAGTTCGAGAAATAAAATCAATCATTTAATTTTTAAGACCTGCCCTCTCACAGAACTGACTCTTAAAAACACAAGGCATGAATTTATACACAGGTGACCAGCACCAATTAACGCAAAAAGGGGAAAACACGTACACAAATAATGGCCACACAAAATAAACATATATATATATCAACATCATATACACACATAAACAAACACAGAAAAATAACACTTTGTCAAATGACTTCACTTTATAAATTATCTTCCGATGTATAAAAATAAGAGAAATAGTCTTTAGAGCCCCACCCCGGGCTGAACAAGGAATGGTAGTGGCTAGAGCCTAGGCCGGAACATATATAGGGCCAACGTTTCCGCCCGAACCCCTTTAGACGGTGCACCAGCACACGAGACTCCACCATAGCAAACGGAATGGTAAGAATAAACTCAAACTATTCGTTAAAGAGTGAGCGAAAGTTTAAATAAAGTATATTAAACCCAAAATAACGTTATTGTGTATTGTTTTTACTTACTGCAAACTAATTGACATTAAACACCTAAACAAACTAACCTGACTGAGGCTCTGCCAACAACTGTTACAGCGTACACATAACCAGAGGTGCCACCATAGACATCATCATATAGGTGTATATGTCTATGCCACGCTATCATTTTGAGTTATATTAATAGTTTTTAATGACTCTGTACGATTTCCTCTATGATGCCATATTTCAGGTCAAGCTAAATATTCATGACACTGTTATAAAATAATTTGACAGAGTATTGACACTTAATGACATGTTAATGACAAATTCAACTTGTACCACTTTAGTTTAGGTCAAGAAATATATTCATGACAATGTTATGAAATAATTCGACGCAGTATTGACACTTAATGACATGTTAATGACAAATTCAACTTGTCCCACTGTAGTTTAGGTCAAGAAATATATTCATGACAATGTTATAAAATATTTTGACACAGTATTGACACTTAATGACATGTAAATGACAAATTATATTTATTAAAAAATCATGACATTATAATAGCCTAATGACAGCCAACGTCAAAACCAACCACATGACAGAATAATAATAATAATAATAATAATAATAATAGTAATAGATTTTATTTATAACGCACTTTTCATTCCGAAGAATCTCAAAGTGCAACAAAGGGAAAAAATAACAATACTTGAATAACAAGTAAAAATTACATCTCAACATCATGCCGGACGCTGATGACGCTAGCATGGAGCAAACCTCAGCCACCATGCAGTTCAAGCCCGAGGGAGACCACCAGTGAGCAGCCGACACCCAGAAGAGAGCAGCTGCAGCGAGCAACATCAAATGTCCTTCAAACCAATTCCAACCACAAATTCAAACAAAAACAGAAGAGAAGCGGTGAAAAAACGGCAAACAACGTCCTCTCAGTGGCTGCCAGCAATCAGCAACAGTCACAAACATAAGAAAATAAAATAAAATCTAAATGTAATAGTAAAGTTAACATGATTTGTGGGTGGAGAAGCGGCGAACAGACAACGCCAGCATCCTCTCCCCCACGTTGCCTAGCAACTAATGTAATGTAAACCCAAAAAGCAAAGTAGTTTCTTAAATTTGATAATTAATCTGCTATGTCATTTCATGTCTGTTTATGACAGGTTGTGTTGTCTTGGTAATGTCAAGTTGTCATGACAAAGACACTGACAGGTTGTGATGTATTGGTTTATGTCAAGTTGTCATAATAAAGACAACTCCGAAATGTCATCATTGCATTAAAAATGACATAATTAAGCGAATGACACTTAATGACAGTTGTCATAAACATGCATAAAAACTCCTTCATATTCATGACACGTGTCATGTCATGATTATGAAGGTGTCATGTCAGTCTTATGCACACCCCTTCAAGTAAAGTGTTACCACGGTTTCTTCCTCAAATTCACACATTCACACAAAAAGCTAAAACTGTAGTGTTTACAAGGCTATATTGAAAAAATGTTGTGTATATTTGTCCGTTCAACTGCAAGAAGACGCAAAAAAGAACGCAATTCAGTGCCGGCTCTCTTAGATGCATTACGTTAAAATGTGAACACAGGAATCATTAAGCACAATCTAAATGTGCTTCTTATTGAATCCCTGGTTCTTGGAATTGAGAACCAATTCCATTCGAACCGGTTCTAAATGCCTAACCCTATGACCCGAACACAAAAAGAAACAACAAAAGTATAAGGTACATGTGTGTATATAATACATAAGTGAAAGCATGACAGTTCGGATGACATCTTGAGGTCTTAACAGAAGAGCACATTCTCCCTGAAGAGTTAATCTAAAAGCTGCCAAACATACAAAGCTTTCCTGCTGCTCCGACACACTGAAAAGGCTTCACGGCAGCAGATAACACCAGCGCAATTGGTTTATTGGTGATTGTTTGCTTCAAGGCGTATTGTTGTGAGCTACAAAGGATTGAAAGAAGCTAGAGAAGCAGAAATAAAAATGGGAGGCATCTGTTAGCATCAGATGAGTGAAAGATTGAGGTCGTCCTCCTCCAGATCCTCATTAAGTATTGAGGCTCCAAATCAGAGTCTGCAAACCCTGCCGTTTCGCGCAGTGTCAAATGTCTGATCGCTATCTCCAGCTGCCGGCTGAGGAGCAGAGCACTGGGACCGGTGCAGCTCAGAAGCCCAGTGATCCTGTCAGACTGGTGCACAGACAGCCTCCGAGTGACTGAACAATTGCAGACAACACCAGCGCAGACTTGCGTGCAGATTCGTTTCATGTTATACATCGAAATTCACCCCTCAAGGCAGTTCTTCCTGGAGGGATTCTGCAGAGACACTTGCTTGTTGTGGTTTTGACAAACAAAGGAAATGTTCCTCAAATGCCGTCAGTACCGGTCTCACCGTACGTCACTGCGTTATCACGGTCTTCATCACGAACATTCAAATATCTGTGGGACTTGCCATTTTTATGGCATACGCCAGCTAATGTATTTCGCAGATATTGAATGACACTGCTTTGTGCTGCTTCTTTATAGGTTAATTAAAATTTCATATTCAGATTTTATCGCCATATTGGCGTGTTAAATAGCAGATATGAATTATAGTCGGTCTCTTCTAAGCCATTTACGAGAAGGCTCTTAGACTGTTCTAGTGATGTTCCTGTCGTGAATGAACCGTTCTCCCATGGACTCGTAAGTCTTTCAAATGTAATACACTGCAAAACCGAGATTCAGCAAATAGCCTTGGATTGTCCAATATATATATATATGTATTGGATAATCTCACTTAAGAATAAGGACACTTTACTGGATGAGTTGGTGATTTAATCCATAATGAATAAGTGATTGGAGTGGCATGTCATGTTGTTCACTCAGTCAACCTTTCAATTTTGTAAAGAGTAAAACAGACTAATGAGTAAGAAGCAATTTGTGATAATAAAAAAATGAAATATTTTAAATATATATTAAATATAATAATAATACAATAAATATAATACAATAAATACATTTTAATGAAATAAAAAATAAAATAAAAGCCTCCAAGCATGCCATACTAATAACTATTTTAATTGTTAATGGTCATCAATCGGATGGATGGATGGATAGATGGATGGATGGATACAGACAGACAAAAACATTTAGGAAAGATACTGAGTGGAGGAAGCCAGCTAAATTGACCGTTCACAAAGACCCGCCCCCTTTAGTTACTGTTGCTATGTCCAAAAGTTCTCACGTAGAGAAAATACATCACGGAGCAAAGAGGATACTGACAGCACGCAGGAAAGAGCAAGTTACTTTTGATATGAAGCAGTCTCAACTTTTAAATTGTAGTTTTTGTAATAAATTTAAACAAGAACTACCATTTTGTGTCTGTTTAATGTGTAGTGATCGCTGTAGCGCCTCAATTAAAGCAGCTTGTGAACCGATTATCTCTTCCTTCTAGTTCACTGAGAAGCATTAAATCAACACGAATGAGCACTAAAATAAATGTTTCAACTGCGGAAAGCCGTCTGTCTTTTCAATTTAAGTCCACCATCCTCAATCTACTTACTCTCCTGACTACTTTGTCAGACAAAGCAGCAGATTTGACAATGTGATTGGCCAGATCGCCTCACAATCAAACTGGTGGCGAAGGGTGAATTGGAGTCCATCACCAAAAATGCAAGCAACCATATTCCATCAGCGTAGTGCAAGAAGCATTGTTCTGCCTGTAGCCTTCAGATGGTACAATTGCCTCATTCTATAATGCCTGCCACATTTACCTCTAAGTGGAAGCTCAGTTCATAGTTCATTGTTGCGCACTCAAATACAAATAAAATACAAACTGCAGGGTGGACTGAATGCTCTACAGTTCAGAACAACACAAACATCTTCGCATCTGCCTCCCGACAGGATAAGCATCTCATTCATTCTGCCTGCTCAGGGTCATTATCGTTCATGCGCACAGTGTGCAAATACCACACGCTCACCGTCAATATTTTGACTCCCACAGAAATGAAATCACTTCTTTTTTTTAATTACATTGGTTTGCAGCAGTAAATGAAACGCATGGCCCAACCTCAGAGCAATACAGCTCTCAGCTCTCAGCTCACACACACACACATGCGCCTCTCATTACATGCCACGCGCCGAGAGAGCTGGTGCACGCAGGCAGGTGTGCTACGTTCCACTCTGCCTCCAAGGAACCAGCATATTTAATTAACCTCCCAGCTGGCCTTCTACCTCTCCCAACACACACACACACACACACACACACAGAAGACATATGCTCATTAATTACTATGCACATTTGCGTGACTGCTAAGAAAACAGTAGATTGTAGAGTAGATAGCGACAAATACTCAACACACAGTTAAATATGCATGCTTTAATTAATATGCATGCCAGCTACCAATGTAAGAAACCAAGGTGTGCGTATTATGCCTCCCGTTCTAATATAAAGTTTGCTTTGTAAATGCCAAGGCGGGCACACGCTTGCATACTAATAAGATAAATTGAACATAGAACACCGGAAGCCCTAATGTTTTTATATTTTCCATCTGTATAGCAGACCTTTTTCATCCTCACAAGATGTTATTAATGATACCCATTTCGATTTGTGCAAAACTAGGTCTCCTGCAGTAGGACTGCTTCGCCTGTACACAGGTTAGCCTAATTAAACACTGTTATAAAATATGGATGTTCGCCTTATAGTTATGCTCCTTCTGTTTCATATGGTAATGCTATTAAAGTGAATGAGAAGAGGGAAAAGTCATCAATAAGAAAACAGGGGGCTTTTACGAGCGGAAATCAGCAGGAGTTGAGGCCATGTAAAGCTGGAATTAGCCTTTTAGAGCTTCTTCCTGAACCATCATACACTTAAAGCAGTTAACGCCAGCAGACAGTGCTGAGTTTTCACGAACGCCTGCAGCGGCTGCCCTCACATTTACATTAACATCTGCCACACTTCCCTCCAACTGACATTTACCTATTATCCTTCAATCATTTTAGGACAGCGCTTACAAGTAGTTAGGGTCAAACTAGTTATTATAGGTCATTTTTGATTAATTCAAAGTGTCCAAAAGACAAAATTAGCACTGAAACGTAGCAAGGTTGACGATGGATCATTTTTATTTGAGATTTGCAAATGGATTCTTCAGCCTGAATCAGTGGGAAATAATTACTGGGACTGAATTGAGATTGCATACTCTTTTTTCTCTCTCTCTCTCTCTCTCTCTCTCTCTCTCTCTCTCTTCATTTTTATTCCAAAGACATATGCTGTTGTTTGTACAGAGATTATATTTTTTACATTTTCAATCCCTTCCCAACCAACCCAGAACAAACTGCCTTAGATGATTTAATTAAACAGTAATAGTAAGATAATGAAAATTATAATAATAATAGTAATAATAATAGCAATTTAAAAAAAAAAAAACTATGCAATAGTGAAATAATGACAATGTTAAAAAAGAAGAGAGTGATCAAAGGAAAATAAAATAAACAGCATATTTTTTTATATGTAAAGGTACCTAAGCATCAGACACCATGAGGCTGCCATATAGAAGTGTGTGAAAAAGAGAAGGTTACAATATTAATGTAAATCCCATTACTCCCCACGAAGAACATTTATGGCAGAGAAATATGATGATAAAGGTTGCCAGATAAGAGAATTTATGAGAACTTCTAATTGAATATTTAATCTTAGTGTAACATAAAATCCAGAAGCCAATACAATGCTTTAGGTGGGTTTGTAGATTTCCAGTGTAATAAAATCCATCTGCAAGCAATAAGGATGCAAAGACAATAATGTTTAGTTGTCTTTGAGTCAGACTCGATTCATCACCCGGAGCCCCAAATATAGCAAATTCAGCACATGGCTTCAGTTGTACTTCACACTGCTTAGAAAGTGTATCAAATACGGTTGACCAGAAGATATAGGCGTGGGGCACGTCCAAAACATGCGAGTCCGATCTGCTTCTCCAGTGTGACATCTTATTACAGGTCTTGTCAAAAGTAGGATTAAAAGAAGCAATCTGTGTTCTGCTTAGGTGCACATGGTGCAAAACTTTGAACTGTATTAAACTCAATTGGGCACAAGAGGTACTACCATTCACCCTGCACAGGGCACTGCTCGAAAATACTGAAAATACTGTTCCAAGCTCTTTCTCCCATCCACTTTTAATCTTGCCTGTTCCTACACGTATTGTATTCTACTGTATATATTCTTTAATTAAAACCTTGTAGATGGATGGGCGCTTCAAAAAGTGAGTCTGCAGGAGACTTAAATTGAATACATGGAAATGATGGGCTTAGGGCATTTACAAAATTATGTCTGAAAAAAAAAAAAAAAAACCCACTAAAAAAGGTCAGCTTGATTAAGATTGAATCATTTAAACCATTAAAATCCAATAAATTAATATAAAGATCACCAAAATGAGCGATGCCCTTATCTTGCCATTGTTTAAATACAGAGTTTGGCAGAAATTAATGCGCAATTATTACATATTGGGCTCTGAAACATACGTTTTTTTTTTGTCTTGTTACTAGGGCTTGTAAAGAGGTTGCTGTACAGGATTTAGATTCTATTCCACACCAATAGACTATCTTTTGAACTTGCGCAGCACAATAATAAGAAATTAGGGAGAGCAAAACCTCCATCACTCCCGCTTTTCTGGAGAAACAATTTTTTAATCCTACGGGTTTTCCCATTCCATACAAAACTGGAAATACATTTGTATAATCTGTTGAAAAAGGCTTTAGACAAGAAGATGGGAAGGCAATCACAGACTTTTACTAGTATAATGTTCTGGCCCCCAAAGCCATTGGGATACCGTAAACAATGAAGCGGGTTCAAAAGCAGGACATTATGAATCATTGCCAATATAGGCCTCCCGTTGTCCGCAGCGCCTGGTCTAAATATCTAGCAGATATTTACAGTCTACAAAACTCTGCAAGTCACCTTTATTTATATAACGCATCATACAATACAGATCGTTTCAAACAGGAAAATAATTCATTTTGGCTGAGTTCAGTGATGATTCAGTTCCATTGTAAAGATCATCAATTATTAAATTAGTTAATTTAATTTATAAAGCAGTTCTGTAAAAAAAATGATATCATCCAGCTCAGTTCAGTTTTCATACAACAGTGTCAGTACTGTCAGATCAATAATATTGATTAAAAAAATGTAATGTCCCCAACTTAAGCAAGCCAGAGGTGAAAATGGCAAGGAACCCAAACGCCATCAGTGACCGAATGGAGAAAAAAAAAACTTGGCTTAGTTGGGGGGCCATTTTTCCTCTATAGCCAATGAACAAACACGGTTTGATTAAGATTCTCGATCATGATTTATGATCAGAACGGGATCAGTAGCATTCAAATATTCATCCAGTTCCTTTTGCTTAAAGATCGATTCATCATGTTGGTATGGAGCTGAAGCTGGCCATAGACCATATTCACAGTGCCATCTTTTATTTTTAATGGGAATTTAAAGCGAGGCTGTGAGGGATAAAGATACATCTCTTCAGTGGTCTGTGCTGTTATTTATTGTCTTTTTGGATTGTTCTGTTGACGAAACACTGCAAAAGTTTTGTTCCAAGAAATTTCAGTAGACAAAAAAAACAACAAAAAAAACAACAACAACTGACAGTATGAGTTGTGGAAAATTATAGGTGATCTAGGAGCTTTCTACAGCTTTTTACAGTGGATGCCATTAAAAACATGGTTAGTCTATCTTTCACAGCCTCACTCTCATATACCTGTCAAGGCGCTGCTCAGAATGGGTCTGGGGAGAAGACCTGCCGGGTTCTTGTGGTCTCTGCTGGGGATCTGTGCCGATGGCTCTCATGTCAACAAGGCCTTCAAAGGGGATTGTCTAATAGACGCCATCTCTGCTGACATTCAGAGCTGTGTTTTGGTCGTGTCCAGCTGCAGCAGAGCCAGCTCTAATTAGAGTTAGTTGACATGTAGTTGCAAAGTTACTTTGTTAGTAGAATGTCTACGGTGGGCAATTGAAATAAAGTTACCTAAAGTTTTTTAAAGGGTTGCAGCACAATTTCTGAACAATAAAACATCTCATTAACCCTTTAGCTTTCTTGATGTTAGTTGATGAAATTTAAACGTGGCAGACTGCAAACGTTGCGGTTGTCAATGAGCGTCATCTGCTGGTTGGGCATTGCAAACGTCTCGCTTACGTATGCAACCCTCGTTCCCTGAAGGAAGGGAACGGAGACGTTACGTCAGAACTGATGAAATGGGGGTTTCGCTTAGAAAGCCAGCTGCCTTCAATCTCAATCAAAACGATCCAATGACATGAAAATGTCATGGGTCTGCGGAATTTACCTAATGCAACCCTGCCCCACTGCGTGGGTATAAACGGCGTTGCATTGCAGTCACGCATTTATGTTACCTGCTGAGGAGCCGAGGCCGACCGCCCCGGCCATACCAGCGGTACAGCAGATGTGGCATGGGGGCGTAAAGTCTCCGTTCCCTTACTTCAGGGAACGAGGGTTACATAAGTAACCGAGACGTTCCCTTTCAGTCAGTACACTACAAGTTACGTCAGTACTGACGAAATGGGGGTCCCGGTGTAATCACGCCACAGTGGCTGTCTTCCAGCATCCTGGGCTGACCTGTGCACCCTGCCCCGGAGTTTAACATGACGAGGGACCGGCTCAGCTACCAAGGTACACTGGGAGGCATATCCCACTTGGAGAAATGCAATCACAGTGCCTACCCGTAGGGAGGAATTAGGAATACACGTATGACCCACATATGGAATGCATACAGGAGAACCTGGAGTATCCAGCTGCAGGTGGAAAAGTTTTTCAACCCCAGGGATGGCAAGGGTCTTGCCAAGGGAAGACACGCACTCAAGGAGACTTACCGTGGAGAATACACGTGACAGTTGGCCTGCGGGGAAACGTGCACACAGGCACCTAGCCTGATACAAGGGCTGGGACCATTCGGGCATGCACTCTGGTGCCAGCATCAACAGTGCTGGAGGAACTCAGGGCCTTTGAAGAGGCTCACCTGAGCAAATATAAGCGCACGTATCCAGTCCATTTAGGAGGGGAGTGGCGCAGCAAGCGAAGACACCAGCCTGTGTCCATTTACTGGCTATGTGGGGCGAGTAAACGAGAGGACACAGGCTCCACCTGCAGATTATAAAATCTGCCGAATGTGTTCGGTGTCGCCCAGTCTGCAGCTCTACAAATGTCTGGGCAGCGAGCCGCCACGCGCCAACGCCCAAGAGGCAGCTATGCTTCTAGTAGAGTGTGCTTTGATCCCAAGGGGGCATGGCAAGCCCTGAACCTGGTAAGCTAGGCCAATGGCGTCCACTATCCAGTGGGACAGCCTCTGTTTGGAGAGCCTTCCCTTTCTGCTTCCCTCCGTCACAGACAAAGTGCTGGTCTGAGGTCCTGAAGCACTGCGTCCTGTCTACGTAAGCGCGAAGGCGAGTACTGGACAGAGCAGTCCCGAGGCTGGGTCTGCCTCCTCCAAGGGCAGCGCTTGCAGGTTCACCACCTGGTCCTTGAAGGGATGTGTAGGACCCTTGGGCACATATCCAGGCCGGGGTCTCAGGACAACGTGAGAGTTAGCCGGCCCAAATTCCAGGCACACTTTGTCGACCGAGAATGCCTGCAGGTCCCCTACCCTCTTGATCGATGCCAGAGCATCAAGGAGCACTGTCTTCATTGACAGGAACTTAAGCTCTGCTGTCTGCAGAGGCTCGAAGGGAGCCATACACAGGTCAGTTAGGACCACTGCGAGGTCCCAAGAGGGCACCTGTAGGGGGCGAGGTGGATTTAACCTTCTTGCCCCCCTGAGGAACCTGCGGACCAGGTCGTGCTGTCCCACCGTTCATGGTGTGCAACTATTGCTGCCACGTAGACCTTGAGGGTGGAGAGAGACAGCCTTCTCTCAACCCCTTCCAGGAGGAAGGAGAGCACGGAACTGATCAGGCATTTGGTGGGATCTTCTTCTCGAGAAGCACACCAGGCGACAAAGAGGTTCCACTTCGAAGCGCAGGCCCGTCTTGTGGACGAGGCCCTAGCTGAAGTGATAGTGGCGAACACTGGTGGCGGTAGGCCACTCAAACCTGCCACGTCCCGTAAAGGAGACACCCTTGGAGGTTCCAGAGGTCAGGACGTGGGTGCCACACGGTGCCCCCTCTCTGAGAAATGAGGTCCTTCCTCAGAGGAATAGGCCAAGGAGGTGCTGTCGCAAGGAGTATGAGTTCGGAGAACCAGGTCCGGCCGGGCCAATACGGGGAGACCATGAGGACCTGCTCCTTGTCCTCCCTGATCTTGCACAGGAGCTGTGCGAGAAGTTTCACTGGGGGAAATGCATACTTGCGCAGGCCCTGCAACCAGCTGTGCGCTAGTGCATCCGTGCCGAGGGTCCCCTCGGTCAGGAAATAGAACCAGCGGCAATGGGAGGAGTTGTAGGAGGCAAACAGATCTATCTGTGCGTCGCCAAACTGGTCCCATATCAGCTAAACCATCTGGGGATGGAGGCACCATCCCCCCGGTAGAGGCTGAAACCGCAACAGCTCATCGGCCGCTCGGTTCAGTTCCCCGGGGATATAAATGGCACGAAGCGACCTCAGATGCTTCCGACTCCATAACAAGAGGTGGCGGGCGAGTTGCGACATGCGCCGGGAGCATAAACCACCTTGGCGGTTCATGTACGCTACTGTCGCCGTGTTGTCTGACTGGACCAGTACGTGCCTGTCCTTGAGCAGGGCTCAAAGCAGTGCAGGGCAAGCCATACGGCCAGCAACTCGAGGCAATTGATATGCCACACACACTGGGGCTCTTTCCATGGGGCTCTTTCCAGGCCCCAGCGGCAGCATGACCATTGCACATGGCACCCCAGTCCGTGGCAAAGGCATCCGTGGATACCACAACATGCCTGGAAACTCATTCTAAGGGAATTCCCACCCATAGAAACTGGAGGTTCCTCCACGGGGTGAAGGTTCGGTGGCAGGACAGGGTCACTTGGACCCAGAATGCGTCGCTTAGTATGGAGACATGAAAGTACGCGTCCTTCAGGTCGATCGCTGCAAACCAATCACGTGGACGAACACATTCAAAAATGTGCCTGTGTAGGGTTCGGTTCAAGATGCGCAGGTCCAGGATTGGCCATAACCCACCGCCTTTCTTGGGTACAATGAAGTAAGGGCTGTAAAAGCCAGACTTCATCTCGGCCGGAGGGACGATCTCGACGGCACCCTTCGCCAGTAGCGGGGAGGAAAACCTGCAAACTGAATCGATAGCCGAGCCTGATGGTGCGGGCGAGCCAGTTGGACAGCTTGGGGAGCTCTAGCCAGGCCCCCAAAAACTTAACCAAGGGGATCATGCGAGCCACAGGCGTACCCGGTGTGGGGCAGCGAAGTGGAACGCCCGGCCCAGACCCAAGAGGCATGGAAGCAGCCCGGATGGGGGGCGGAGTCAAGTTCCGCATCCTGCCAGTGGAGACCAGGGGAGGCGGAGCGTCTCTCGGGGGGGGTCTCGACTGGGAGGGGGCTGGCGACAGAGGGGACCGAGAGTGGCAAGGCACTGAGGCGGCACACACTGCCTGTTGTGCCCTCTTGGGGCCCGGAGGTGAATGATTCGGTTCATTCTTTAACCAACAAAAGGGTGCTGCCGGCCCCCTTTTGGGGACCAGCAGCGGGTTGGGGGATTGTAAACAAAAGATTCTCCCCTGGCCCTCCTCCGGGGGAAGGAGCGGTCCTGTCACCATCTCCTTGGAGAGAACCGAGTCCGCCTCTGAGCGGCCTGTCTCCGGGCCTCTGCTTAGCTTGCTACTTAGCGGGTTTTGGGGCGGAGACAGGCTGGGCGGCCCTCCTGCGGGCCCCTCCGCACTTTGGCTCAGGTGAAGGCTGTTGCTGTGGCTGAGCGGGAGGGGCAGGAGGGCGGCCTCGACGGGGAGCGGAATGAGGCGCCTGGGCCGGCGACAAAGCAGCAGCGGGCCGGCGGGGCAGAATGTGTTTAATAGCCTCAGTCCGTCTCAGTGCGGCTGAGAACTGTTGGGCGCAGTCCCCAGCCACCCCACCGAATAGCCCAGCAGGGGAGATGGGAGCGTTTAGGAATCAGACTCGCACACCTCAGCCAGGGTAAGCCATAGATGGCGCTCCTAGACCACACAAGTGGACATCACCTGACCAAGAGCCTGCGCGGTCACTTTCATCGCCTGTAGGACGAGGTCAGCGGCCGTGCGCAGCTCATGCACAAAAGCGGGGTCAGCACTGCGCTCGTGCATGTCTCTGAGCATCCCTGCCTGATAAACCTGAAGAATGGCCAAAGCATGCAGGACAGACGTGGCCCGGCCCGCTGCGCTATAGGCCCCTTCCACTAATGAGGACGAGAACCTACAGGCCTTGAATGGGTGTTTTGAGTCGCCGCACCACGAGGGGGAGTTCTGAGGACGCAGTTGCATCACAACAGAAGCCTCCACGGGGGGGACCCCAGTGTACCCTGTAACCGCACTGCGAGCGCTGTGAAGGCGGAAGCGGCCGCTAAATGATCGCGGAAAGACAACAGGGATTTCCACGACCTCGAGACCTCCTCATGCACCTCCGGGAAAAAAAGGCACTGCCGGCCGGCGGGCGTGCTCCGTGCGGGCCGCCGCCAGATACCAATCATCCAGCCTCGAGCGCTCCAGAAGATTCCACTCGAGCCTGAGGCTCTCGGCAGCAGGGATTAGCATCGCTGTCAGCTCCGGATCAGACTCGGGCAATGCCGACACTCGCGATGGAGGCGGCACCACCGAATCCTCATCTCCGGAGGAATCTAGCCCGCCTTGTGATGCAGCGATCGATATAGCATCGCCCGCCGGCGCCCCAAATGAAACGCGGGGCCCAGGAGAGGAAACACCAGCGAAGAGGGGGTTGTGGCCCGAGGATTACCTGTCGGGTTGGCCCACACTGACACCCTCAGATCACCCTGACCATCAACCAAAGTACTGCCTCGCGAGGAGACAGTAGATCGGGGTGTGGTAGAGGGGACTCTTGCTCCAGAACGGAGATCATTGAGTCTTGATCGCAGCACTGCGACGGTCACGTTCCCGCAGCGAGAACATGACGCATCCATGAACGTGCGCTTGGCACGCAAGCACGTCAAACAGTGCTCATGCCCGTCAAGCGGACTAACATATCGACCGCACCCAGGAATGGAGCACGGGCGAAACATCTTTAAAAAGACGCGCCGCGTGCAGCTCTTTTAGAGAGGAGTTTTACTCTGGCAGAGTGCTGAGACGCCCAGGGAGAACACACAGACCTATACAGACCACTGCACAGATGGACAGGAATGTGGGACTCGCTGGAATGCGCCGTGACACCAACACTCTGGGGAGACACTCGTCTTGAAGAGATACAACGCTTAGGAAGGCAAGTAATACTCAGCTCCGAAGCAGAAACATAAATGCGTGACTGCAATGCAACGCCGTTTATACCCACGCAGTGGGGCAGGGTTGCATTAGGCAAATTCCGCAGACCCATGACATTTTCATGTCATTGGATCGTTTTGATTGAGATTGAAGGCAGCTGGCTTTCTAAGCAAAACCCTATTTCGTCAGTACGGACGTAACTCGTAGTGTACTGACTGAAAGGGAAAGCAAGATTTTGTACAAAGACTTATTTTCGGTATAGTTTATTAAAGTCTATTTCTTTCACCCCATTGGCAATTTGTTTTCAGTTGGTGCCGTTAAATGTAGTTTAAGTTACCTGGTTGCCTTAATTTTGAGTTCATTGAAATAAAAAAATGAGTTAATTCAATGAACATTTATGAGAATCGAAAACCTTTAATCAAATATTATTGAAATTTTTTGTAAGCATATTGGGTAATTGCGTGTTTTATTTGTGATGATGCAGTGAAACATGCCAAATTGTGCTATTTTCATGATTTATCACGTTTTATGTGGTTCAGATACAAAAATATTTTGTTTCCTTCATTGTATAAACTCAAATTTTTAATTTCAATAAACTCAAAATTAAAGAGGGGGTGAAATGCTGTTTCATGCATATTGATCTTTTTACACTGTTAAAGACTTGGCTTCCCATCCTAAACATAGACAAAGTTTCAAAAACTAATGTAGGACGTTTGATGGAGTATTTCTGTGTTAAAAATACTCCTTCCAGTTTCTGAGAGTTTTTTTCGAGTATGGCTCGGCTTGACATAAACAGAGCGGAAGGTCCTTGTATGGGCCGTACGGGCTCTTCTCCCGGTAGAGCGCGTGCGTGCGTGACTAGAGCGAGAGAGGAAATTCACACCCATAAACACTCTTTCAAGGTGCAGTCATCCGTGAACACTTCTGACACGCCCTATGGTCGCGCCACGCTCCACTTTATTCCTATGGGTGACGTCGAGCGACTTCAACGCTTCAGCACAGCATTCCGGGAAGGCAGCGCTGCATTTTAACCGATTTGAACGCAGAAATGACGGGAAGCTTTACAACATCGCTTCAGTCGCGTCGCAAAGTGGATCTCCACCGTTCACTGCTGTCAGGACTTTACCAAATCATACCAAAGAAGTGTGTTTTTGACGGAGCGGTCCCAGCAATAAAGGTTCGGTCCTGCTTTGGAAGCAGCCGGTGCTTCAAATGTCTATGCTGTTGGCTCGTTGCGTGAGTAAACATCAGTAAACGACACGATTGAGTGCTTCGTCATTCAAATGCGCTAACGGTTCCTCCATTGTTGTTCTCTGTATAACGTTACACTAGTCTGACGTGCAAAACCGCTGTGCTTGCTACTGCTAAGGTTTAGTCGCATACAATAGTCCATAAACCGAATCATGTCCTCATAAACTGGAGTAAAGACACACAAATTCTGGATATGATTCTGGATCATATATCTATTAGCTGAGATAGCCATGGGTTTCTTCACGCTTGAGGACGTCGCCGCATTGCGCTCGTCATTCTTTAGCTCCGCCCACACGATACGCCTCCAGGTGCTCGTTTTTTTCCGGAAAGACTCGGTATAGCCCATATTTCTTTTATAAATATAATAAAACTAAAGACTTTTCGGAGATATGAAGGATACAATACTACTCTATAGGTACTCAAGATTGACATGAGATTGACTGAAACTGAGTGTTTCACCCCCCCTTTAAAGCAACCAGGTTACTTACTTTAAGTTAAACAAACAATATTTTCTTACAGTGCCGAGGAACACAAAAAACAACAACAAAAGGAGCTTCCTCATTCTGTCCAATTTTCACAGCCTTCTTAAAGCCATGCTACACATGGTTCGACCCAGGCTATACGTGGATTAATGCTAATTGACACATAAGAAGAAGCTTAAATAATTAAGTTAGTCATTAAATACATTCAAAAACTTCAAGGGCCAAATTAGTAAAACTGAGTAACAATAATGATGTTCTCTGCAACTGAACGAATGCTTCATTCCGGTTTCTAGTGTTGGAGGAGAGCAAATCCGAAACATTTGGCACCAAATAGTTTGTTCTGCTGCCAATAACGCTGATTTGAATTTTAACATTAGTCAGAGGACACGGGCAGAGAGGGAATGGGGCAGCGAGCGAGAAAGCGAGGGACGGGGAGCAGGGGCTGGTAAGTACAATCAGTCACAGATGAGAGTCATTTGTCTCAGTCTGAGAGGCACTCATTCAATTATTCCCTAACTGTTTACTCTGGTGGGAACAGAGACATGCAGGCAGGAGTATTGATTCATTTATTTTTACACCACACCATTAAACAGCAATACACAAGCAAAATAAGATTGAATTAAGGCTTCTCACTTCCACTGTATCAGCGGCCGAATTTAAGGTAGTGCTTCTCCACCGGTCCCAGACTCCCTCCGTCTCTTCCTCGCTCGGCACGCCTGCTCATGCTGTGAGAAATAGCAGTAAATCGTTAGTAGTGAGACCGCCATAAATTGCTGACTCACGTAAAGAGATGGTGCCCAATTACACAGCAGGACTACCTGGCACTCCACTTCTAATTGAACTGCTATTTGAGCTTTTCAAAGTAATTTGTTATTTCAAAGATATTTTGTCCATCTTAAAGTGTGTACAAAGCAAGCCGCACTGCCTGAGCAGAGAAGCCAGAAAGGAGCTTACCGGCAAGTAGCTTTTATAGCCCAAATTAAGTTCTTTCTCATGTTGGCAGCAGCTCAGGCGCCCAGCAATGTTTGCTTTTTGTTTTTGCACTTACGTTACTTACTAAACTTTTCCATCACGTAGCCTCTGCAGCTAAGAGGTCCCCAATCGTATGTGATATGCGGCCAGTGAGCCGTGTGCTCTAAGTATAATTACTCAACCCAGCAAACAGCACAAGGCAACAAACCCAATTTGCCAGAAAATGTTTTTTTTATGGAGGATCAAGATGGACGTCCAAATGGAGGGTAATAGAGCAGATGGGCTATGATGGGATTTGGAGTCTAGCAACTGACACCCCCACCAACACCAACAACAGGTTTGTAAAGCCAATATAACATGTACAGGTGATGCAGGAGTTGTTTTCTATAAGCAGCTAATCCGGTTATAGTGATCTCAATCATTATATCTACAATATTTGTTTGCTGTAATTTGTTTAGCTAGGACTGTTCTGAAATTTAATATAACTGTTTTTTGGACTGTTTTTTTTAAAGCCATGGATCTCCAAATTCTTGATGTTAATATAAAAATTACTTGAAATTAATAATACAAAATTGCAAAATGTGCAAATATATTTAGGGGTACAATGGTTTGATCCTGGGGCAGTACTTTCAAAGGGACATCTTTCTACCTTATCTATGCTGGGGGAAAAAAATTCAGGCCTCTCCAATTGAAAATGTTCTAGTGACTGATCACATCAAAAAAAATTCAGTTGGCAAAATTGAATTTCTGTGAATTGATACAAATTAAATTTGGCCAACTGAAAAAAACAAAGATGTGCGATGTGACCAGTCACTAGAACATTTTCAATTGGAGACCTGAATTATTTTTATTTTTTTGCAGTGTACCCCTTAAAGTTACATATTAGTACCTTATATGTACACCGTATGACACTAGAGGCATGATGAACACGACAAAAGCACAGAAGTGTTGCATGACACAACAAATTCCCGACACTAAGTCCCATTTTATTTATGACGTGCTTTAAGTGCTCATGCTACCTCTCATTTGAAAGACAAATGGATTTGCAACAGTCGTTTTGTTGTGTCTGGTGTGGACAACGGTCTATATGCAATGATCGCGTCTGGTGTAGACATCAATGAGACTCTAAGGCAGGGTTTTCGCTCTTTTAGATCCATTGGATCTCCAAATATGATCATCCTGGTATGAGGGCCACCCATCCTAAAATGTAAAGTGCAGTTCTAGATTATGTCATGAGAACTCTCTGAGGGGGTTTGGCATGGTAATGAGAATGACAATGTAAAAGCGTATGATCTTAGTGGATTAGATTATTATTGATAGAACCACTGCCGATACACACAAGATGCTGCTATTAGCAAGAAGTGCTGCTGCTCTACATCATACTGTAATGATGCTGACATGGAAGCAGATGAAAATAATGATGTGGAGGACCAAAGTGCAGTTTATGTAGAACGTTGAATCAAAAAAACTTGAAATATAAAACATGAGGACCAATCAGAACATGACACATAAGACAAGGGAAGAACAGGACATGATCACATGAGGGAAAGAAAGTCACATGATAAGAAACATGACTGAGAATAAACTTCAAAATAAAAGACATGAAACATGAACAAAACCCAAAACCAACAGTTACACATACATGAAAGACCCCTTAGCAGATCTATACAGGTGGAGCTAAGGAAGGAGGGTTTCTGAACGCATGCTGCAAACTGCTACAGCAAACAATAGGCTAGAATTTGAATGTTGAGCAGCAAGCTTATTTTCTACCAATACATCAGGAACCCATCAGCAGTGCCCTATGAGAGAGAGAGAATTATGTAATTGCAAGCAGATATAAGGCTCGACTTCATGCTGCGTATCAAAGTTCGGCTGCCGCCTGACAAAAGCAATGCATTCTGGTTAGAACATTTGTCCGACTTTGATCAGCACTGCAGCCGCCTTGGTTGCAGCCAACCGGTCTCGTGCCATTAAAGTACCGCGAGAGCAAAACGAGACCAACCACCTAGTACTGGCGCTGCAGTTGCTCAAAATTGATGTGAAAGAATTGATGACGATTGGTCAGAGTGTATGATAACAAGGATGACATGTGTTGCCTTGTTTTCTTAGACAAGTGCCTGATATTGAATATCTGATATTCAAACAAAACATTAACAAAAAAGAATGACTTATGAGCCTGCACCATCTATAGAGTTTAATGACAGAACTAAGTATTTTTATGTAAAAAGCCCAAATTTACTGTGAAAAATAACACATTATAATAATTATACAGTAATTAAGTACTTAGTCATTTGCTAACTATTTAAAGTTCATTCATAGTTGATATTTTGTAGCCTCTAAATTGTTAATATATTATTAGACTATATACAAAGTTATTTATGTTAACTCAATATGAAATCATTCTTTTTTCTTATTTTTATTCACTGTAATTAATACAATTATTATTGTTTAATTAGGTCTATCAAGGTCATGTTTTTATGCCTTGTTAACAAGAGATAATAATAATAATAATAATAATAATAATAATAATAATAATAATAATAATAATAATAGATTTTATTTATAATGCACTTTTCATTGCGAAGAATCTCAAAGTGCAACAAAGGGAGAAAAAAATGAATGAATAACTAAAAATATAGAATACTACAAACAATCAACCATTACAGAAAACAGAACAGAAACAGAGCTGATGGTGAACAGAAACAGAGCTGATGGTGAACAGAAACAGAGCTGATGGTGAACAGAAACAGAGCTGATGGTGAACAGAAACAGAGCTGATGGTGAACAGAAACAGAGCTGATGGTGAACAGAAAACAGAGCTGATGGTGAACAGAAACAGAGCTGATGGTGAACAAAAACAGCTGATGGTGAACAGAAACAGCTGATGGTGAACAAAAACAGAGCTGATGGTGAACAGAAAACAGAGCTGATGGTGAACAGAAAACAGAGCTGATGGTGAACAGAAAACAGAGCTGATGGTGAACAGAAAACAGAGCTGATGGTGAACAGAAAACAGAGCTGATGGTGAACAGAAACAGAGCTGATGGTGAACAGAAACAGAGCTGATGGTGAACAGAAAACAGAGCTGATGGTGAACAGAAAACAGAGCTGATGGTGAACAGAAAACAGAGCTGATGGTGAACAGAAACAGAGCTGATGGTGAACAGAAACAGAGCTGATGGTGAACAGAAACAGAGCTGATGGTGAACAGAAACAGAGCTGATGGTGAACAGAAACAGAGCTGATGGTGAACAGAAACAGAGCTGATGGTGAACAGAAACAGAGCTGATGGTGAACAGAAACAGAGCTGATGGTGAACAGAAACAGAGCTGATGGTGTACAGAAACAGAGCTGATGGTGAACAGAAAACAGAGCTGATGGTGAACAGAAACAGAGCTGATGGTGAACAGAAACAGAGCTGATGGTGAACAGAAACAGAGCTGATGGTGTACAGAAACAGCTGATGGTGAACAGAAACAGAGCTGATGGTGAACAGAAACAGAGCTGATGGTGTACAGAAACAGAGCTGATGGTGAACAGAAAACAGAGCTGATGGTGAACAGAAACAGAGCTGATGGTGAACAGAAACAGCTGATGGTGAACAAAAACAGAGCTGATGGTGTACAGAAAACAGAGCTGATGGTGAACAGAAAACAGAGCTGATGGTGAACAGAAACAGAGCTGATGGTGTACAGAAACAGAGCTGATGGTGAACAGAATACAGAGCTGATGGTGAACAGAAACAGAGCTGATGGTGTACAGAAAACAGAGCTGATGGTGAACAGAAACAGAGCTGATGGTGTACAGAAAACAGAGCTGATGGTGAACAGAAACAGAGCTGATGGTGAACAGAAACAGAGCTGATGGTGAACAGAAAACAGAGCTGATGGTGAACAGAAACAGAGCTGATGGTGTACAGAAACCAGAGCTGATGGTGTACAGAAACCAGAGCTGATGGTGAACAGAAACAGAGCTGATGGTGAACAGAAACAGAGCTGATGGTGAACAGAACACACCGAGGGTCGGCGCAGAAGTCCAAGCCGCTCCACGGCCGCAATGCAGGACGGAACAGCGGCGCAGCCGAGAAGCGGAACATCCCAACATCATGCCGGACGCCGATGACGCTGGCCCGGATGACGCTAGCCCGGTGCAAACTTCAGCCACCATGCAGCTTAACCCCGAGGGAGACCACCAATGAGCAGCCGTGGCGAGAAACATCAAATGTCCTCCAAACCAGAACCAACCGTAGCAATTCAAACATAAACATTAGAGATGCGGTGGAAAACGGCGAATCGACGAACAATGTCCTCTCATTGGCTGCCAGCAATCAGCAACAGTCCCAATTGTAGCTCTGCCTCTGACTGTAAGACTAGTCACAAACATAAGGAAATAAAATAAAATCTAAATCTAATAGTACGTTAACATGATTTGTGGGTGGAGAAGCGGCAAACAGACAACGCCAGCGTCCTCTCCCCCACGTTGCCTAGCAAGATGCAGTTATACTGAAGAAAACTAGCCTGACAAGCCAGAACCACATTATGATGTTTGGTCTGGAAACTCACCATAGACACCATAGTCTTTCAAACTCCCTCTGCACGCGATAGAATATCGCTACAACCTACCAGCGCAACGTTAAGCAGAGCTGATAGATTAAACTTTTACCGTATCTGGTCGGCAAAACTCCGAACACATCTTCCCTTCTTAAGAATGACTTCAGTGCCGTTCTTTTCTCAGAGAAAAGCTCAACTCCAAGTCTTCCAGAGTTGCGGTCAAAGCTGATTCACAAGAACGGCATTCTCCAGCGTCTGTGTTTACAAGTAGCACTCAAGCCCAACTCGGCCGTAGTCATTATGGCCCCGCCCACCGACTCTATACACGATGTGATTGGCCTGACTAGAGTTTGGTTGAGAGTTGCTAGACTATACTCGCAGCAGATTAGATTTGCTGCTGCTAGGGTGGGTCTAGATTTCTAGGCTAGCAGAAAACGTTTCCAATTTCTAAATTGTCATTGTTCTAAATTTAAAGCAAATTATTAAATTTAATATATAAAACAGTTAAAATAATCTAGAAAATATATATAGATGAGAAAGTATTACTAGACATATAAACCGTAATAGAAACATTTTCAGTTCAGCTCACTAGCACTTTTAACAATATATACTGTTCCAAAGAAGCTTTTTACAGAGCCGCTAACAAAAGCTGTTTACAATATTGCCTTGCAGTCCTCAGTGAGCAAGATAAAGGTGACAGAGTTGAGGAAAACTCTATAGAAAGGGACAACAAAAGCCCAAACCATCCATGTATGAATGTTAATGCGCATTCAAAGAAAGGACAGAGGAACACTGTCCTCTAGATATTTTTTTTCTGAAAAATGTATCCAAATATATTTAAAACAGTGTCGTTTTTCCCTTTCAGATTTTCTGTAGAAACCTTAATCCCTTGCAGCCTCCAAAAAGTGCTCCAATGCATTATAGAAACTAAATTAAAAGAGAAAATAAAAAAGAGCTAGAACGTCATCATAAAAGAACAACCAAAATAGCTTCTCAGAAGCTTCCCAGCTTCTCAGAAGGCACTATTTCATCAGTCAAATCATGGATGCTACATAATAAATGAGAAAATTTGTGCAGTGTTGTGTAAGACAACTAGCACACACAGAGATACAGAGACATTACTTTAATTTAAAAAGGAATTTTATGTGACAAAACCTTAATATAAAACTCATTTCTGTCAGTAGTCTGGATTAGTTTGTCTGCAGAGACATTATTTGCAGAAAGTCTGCACACACTAAAAGCCTGCAATAGAGAACAGAGTTATAACTCGCATCCCAGCAGATGTGCCCTCTACGCTTGCCTGCCGAGAGGTATTTCCACCCGTTGCACTGCTATTCCTCTGTTACAGCTTCATTTATTCCTGCTCTGGTCAGACCTGCCTGTCCACACCTCCTAACACAGCAGCTTCTGAGGAGGTGAAATACAGGAACTATTCGAGGAGTAGGAAGTGTTTTTTCTGGGTGGGTATGGGTAAGAGAGCAATGATGCTTGAGGACATTTTGGAGGAGAAACATGTTTTTGTGTGTGTGTGTGTGTGTGTGTGTGTGTGTGTGTGTGTGTGTGTGTGTGTGTGTGTGTGTGATGAAATAGTTGTATCTACTCTTGAAATAGATGCTGGTCGGTCAAATCAAGTCACATTTCTTTACATAGCGCTTCATACAATGTAGATTTCACTGCAGCTTAAGTTATTCAATAAAATTAATTGTTTTTCAGCTGGAAACATTTAATTATACGTTACCTCTTGACATGATCCCATTGATTCAACTTCATTAACAGTGCAATGTTCAGCGATTATGAAACGAGTTTAATTCGGCTAGTGTCATTATTCAGCTCAAGTCGGTTCAATGTTGTTTCAGTTCATCGATTATGAAAGGATTCAGCACTACAGAAGACAATAGTGTCATTATTCAGCTAAATTCAGTTAACTGATCATGGCAGAGCATTCAAATCAATAATGTTACTGATAATTATGGTTTTTGAAACCCCAAACTTACCTGTTTATGTGCTATTGCTATTAAATAGAGTTGAATAAACAATTAATTGTATGAAAGTAAGTATGAAACAGTCACAAACATTCTTTTTAGCCAAACAGTATCATTATTTCTGTCTTGGATAAACGTAAATATATAAAAGCACTGACTTCTATGGAAGCAATCAAAATAGAAAAAAAAAAAGTACCTTTTGAGAAATTACGCTTCAAATAAAGATGATATCAGTTACATCCTTACACCAGTAGGTGGTGACAAGTGACTTGATTTGTTTGCGATAGAATCATTCATTCAAGAGATTCTTTCAAAAACAGTGGCTGCCCGAAACCTGGAAAATGCTGCCTTCGGAGGACACATTTGAAGACAGGAAGGCATCAAGCAACATCCGAATCTATTGTTTGCTTCACTTCCTGTCGCCTGAGAGACCTTCATCTGATCAATTTTTGAAGGCAGCATACATGTATCCTTCATTGCCTTTGATATCCCACAATCCTTTGCTTTCCATTCAGTGACAGTTGAGCTGGGGGAAAAAGATGGCGTCCGAAAATTTCATTGCTGGTCAGTTTGTGTGTAAATGTATGTTTTTTTGTATGTTTCCACTTCTGATATCATTTCTAGCAAGTAATTACTAATGTAGTAATTAAATATGCACTTAGTTCTCACCAAAGCTTGCTCTATTTTGCTGTTGATCATTAAACTGTTACACTGCCTTAGGAGTCTGTCCGAAATTAGTTTCGTATGGTGCCTTCATGCATAAAGCGCTGCCTTACAAGTCACTTTAGAATTAAAATGTCCTAATAATTTACTCACCCCAATATTGTAACACATAGCCCAAGTGAAGTTGTAACATAAATCAAAATGTAAAACGTAGAACAAAGATTTGGCTTGGCAAAACAAAGGCGTGGCTAAACATAAGACTCGCCAACAGCAGGTTACAACACCAATACTAGATAAGGACAAACATGAGTGCTTAAATACACAAGGACTAATGATTGGACAAGGGACACTGATTAAGCAATGAAACAGTGGCATGACACAAGAACACATGAGGGCATGGGAATCACATGACAACCAGGAAGCCTGACAGAGAACATTATAAACATGACAGTGAACATGGCAAACTTAAAAACATGAACATGAAACATAACCCAACACACTCTGGCACATAATATCATCTAAGATGTTCATGTCTTTCTTTTTTCAGTTGAAAAGAAATAAGTTGTTTTTGAGGAACACATTCCAGGATTTTTCTAGACATGATGGACTTCAACAGTAACCAAGTTGAAGGTTCAAATCAATGCAGTTTCAAAGGGCTTCGAATGGCTTCAAAGGGCTCTGAAAGATCCAAACCGGTGAATAGGGTCGTATCTTATCCTTGAAACATTTTCTTATCAAATTCATTAATTTTTGACTGAAGAAAGAAAGAACTGAACAGCTTAGTTTATATAGGGCTGAGTAAATTATCAGGAAATTTGAAGTCTGAAGTGAACTAATTTAAAAAGTACTAAAGTATTTGTAACACACCAAAACAAACAAATATTTACTTCTCAGTGTCCTCAGTGGTTTAACTAGGCAGTTCCTCTCGGCAGGTCTCTTTTCCTGTTTGAGTCCCAGCGTGTGTGTACGTGTGTCCAGCTCCTCCCTCTCCAGTCCTCATTTCCTGGGTGGTTTATATCCTGTCTCTCCATGCCAATCACTGAAACAAGAGACAGGTGTTCCTCATTTGGCCTTGATTCCCTTACGTGCCACTTGTCCTCTGACTCTGGCCTATGGCACACTTCATTTGCACTTTCGGTCTTGTGGACTTACAATGGCCATTGCGTGCACGTGTCCGTTAACTCCACAAGACCGTAGAGTGTCATTTAAGCTTAAAGAAAGGTGCTCGTGAGCGCCCTCTTTGTGGGCGTTATGCGCCCTTAGTCCGCAAATTTGCGAGTTACGCAGAGGACTTCTACCCGGCAGTCAAAGCGGCATTACGTCGCGAACGTGCGGACGGACCGTGAGGGTTTAGGGTGCTATTTTGGTCAGGGCCTCTCTCTCTCCCGTCACAGACTTCGCTAAACCACGCCCCCCTTACCACTGTATTTTTTTTAATAGACTGTATTGTTTAATTGTATTTTCAGAATCTTTGAGTCTGAAGTCTATGTATAAAAAAAAACGTTCTAACTTATTTATCCAGAATTGTGCAGCTCTAGCCACAAGCTTGACCAAGTGTATGTTTCATGTACTCTGGTCGAGGTAGTAACTTTGTCACACATCCGTCGTTCAAACCACGTTGGTCCAAAAATATAGTTAATGATGTCACGCAGGTGGTGGAGTAATATTGTCTGATAGATCCCCTGGTACACTTACGCACATATACTGTCTTCAAAAGCAGCGCTTCAGTTCTCGACAATCTAAAAGAGGTAGAATGGAATTTGTTTATTCAATGAAATATAACTTTTTTAAAAGGAAAGACCCCACAAAATATAAAAAAAATACTGATTAAAAACATTATTTTCTGGTTAGAATGGCCAACCTATGAATGGAACCAGAAAACTGAAGCCGGGCTTTCCAAAGGGGAAAAGTCACGGAAACTTCCCATCCACAAAAAATAGTGCCAATTCAGCTACTTAAGAGCTTCTTTCACACCTGCAAAACCAGCTTTATTCTTCCATTCAGTGGACAGAAATTTAATATAGAAGAGAGAAAAGAATGAACAGACATTTTCATAAAATAGTTCATAATTTCCTGACCTCTCTGCACTATTATTTCCTCTCTCAATCCCAAGGGTACGAGAAGAGATTGAACAGCAGATTTCAATCATACTGTGTGTGTGTGTGTGTGTGTGTGTGTGTGTGTGTGTGTGTGTGTGTGTGTGTGTGTGTGTGTGTGTGTGTGTGTGTGTGTGTGTGTGTGTGTGTGTGTGTGTGTGTGTGTGTGTGTGTGTGTGTGTGTGATGAATTAGATGGATAAGGAGATAGTGGAAGTGCAGAACAGGGTCCTTGGGATAATGTGCTGTGCTGGCAAAACACACTTTTGATAATAAATGAATATGATTATAAAAATACGATTTTAATATAAATGGCAGCGCTGAGAGATGGGTGATATGGATGGATTCAACCACAGTTACAAACCATTTTATTCACAAAAGAAACATTTGAGAATTGTTTTATATATTTATCAATGCAGATTTGCACACCGGCAGCCCAAAGCTAAGCAATGATCTTTGACAAACACCGTTTCGAGCAAAGAATGTTTTTACAATGGATTGCTGAACTTTAAATAAAAAAATAAAAGTCCATAAAAGTATCGATTATACAATATACAATATTTCAAGTCTTCTGAAGTCATACTATTGTATGAGTGAGAAACAGGCCAAACTTTAAGATATTTTGGCTCCACTTTATATTAGGTGTCCTATGTACTTACATCAAAAAATAAGCAGAATGTTTTAATTGTGTTCATAGTGTATTGCAAAACACTTTGAGGTGGGATATGGGTAAAGTTAGGGCCAGGTCTGGTGGTGTGTGTAAATGTAACGGTAGAGTTAAGTGTAAGGGAAGTGTCAACAGTGTAATGATAAATGTAACTACAGAAATTAATTGCAGATTAATATAATGCAGGTATTTTTAAAAATGTAAGTAAGAATGTACACAATAATGTATTTTATCAAATATTAATTAAAATGTTTGTACATAGTAGTTAAGGCCACCTAATAAAGTGGGTCCGATATTTCCTAATAGATACAGTAAGATGTTAATTGAAAAGCCTCTGAAAAAAGCTCATTGAGTATTTGAATGTGTTTTCGTGCGCAACAATGCGCCAGTTTAAAAAAACAACAACAATACAAATCTGTTTTAAGAGTTTACATGCAAATCAATACATCCCTTTAATGGATCTATGCCTTTACCGGCTTTTAGAAACTGTTATGGACAGAGATCTTTTTTTCTTGTGTTCACTAAAAACTGGAATGAGATCCCACAGCACATCAGGACTATCACATCAAGAAGACAAGAAGACTATTTAAAATAACAATTGCTCGGCATTTAATGGACAGGTATATCTGTGACCATTGAGATGGCTCTATAGCCCCTCCTGTTGCCCATATCTTGGTTATGTGTGTCTGTTGTTGTCTCTAGTTGTCCAGTGTGTGAGCTTTGTTGTGAATGAGGCTTTTATGTTCTGCAGAGCAGGAACCTGCTGAAAATCAGTTTTATACTGAGCCAGGCCCGATTGTCCTTAATCTTTTCCTGTTTTAAAAATAAATAAATCAAATAAATAAACATCAGCATAGCGAGAAATGGTGTATTTCTTTTCCTGTTATACTGTCAGACATAAACACACTGAAGAACAGCAGTAATGTGCCCACATGCAGAGCGAAATGCAGGTAGCGGGGGGAAATGATCAGTTTTTGCTTAGGCTGTTAAAGTGTTTACATGACCTTGCACATTGTCAGATTATTAAACATAATCAGTAAAAACCTGTGCATGTAAATCATACTCTGGCTGGCAACTTTTAAAAAAAAAACAATGGCAGGGAAAGAGTTAACATCAGCCTGTCAAAAGGCTATGGATGAAAATTAGCGAGTGTTGGCTAAATCTGGCATAATTATTAAAGGTCCCGTTCTTTACGTGTTTTTTGAAGCTTTGATTATGTTTACAGTGTGCAATATAATATGAGTTCATGTTTCGCGTGTAAAAAAAACAGTATTTTTCACACAATTTACTTATCTGTACAGCGCTGTTTTCTCTGTCCTAAAAACGGCCTGATGATTTCCTTGTTCTATGAAGTCCCTCCTTCAGAAACACGTAACGAGTTCTGATTGGGCCAGCGCTTCCCGTGTTGTGATTGGACAACAGCTCAGCGCACTTTACACAGAAAGGTCCCACCTTTTACCATAACAGGGAGATGCAAGCGCTGAATGCGCGCTCTTCTCCTCGTGGGAGAGCAACAAGACCACGGCTCCTATTTTGTGTGCTCTTGTGGGCGGAGGGTTAGTCAACAAACGGTTCTAATGATGTCATTCATGAAGGAAGTGCAGGGGTGTAGTCCAAACCGGCCGTTCGCTGTAGGCTTTGAAAGGGAACTTCTGTTAAATAAAATATCTCGCTTGGCATTGAACTTTGAGCTTTATAATTTTACAGGTATTATTTATGCTCTAACAGCAACATTACACACTAACTAAAGTTTGAAAGATGGAATCGCGAAGAACGGGACCTTTAAGATTTTATATTTAGGCCGAGAGCATATGGAAGTGTATGCACACTATACTGTCCATGTCCAGAAAGAGAATAAAAACATCATCAAAGTAGTCCATATATGACATCAGTTAGTTAATTAAAATCTCTTGAAGCATCAAAAATAGATTTTGGTCCAAAAATAACAAAAACTACGACTTTATTCAGCATTGTGTTCTCTTCCATGTCTGTTTTCAATCCTCAAATAAAGATTCAAACGGTTATGAATCGGCGTATTGATTCATGATACGGCTCATGTGTCAAACTGCCAAATTGCTGAAATCATGTGACATTGGCGATCCGAATTCTGAATCAGTACGCTGATTCATAACCGTTCAAATCTTTGTTTGCGGATTGGAAAAAAAAAACAGGAAAAGAAGACATAAAGTCATAGTTTTTGTAATGATAATTTTTGAAGATGAACGGAGGTCTTACGGGTGTGGAATGACATTAGGGTCATTAATGACATCAATTTCATTTTTGGGTGAACTAACCCTTTAATGTATTGTCACTGATTAAATAAATGAAAATACTACACTGTAGTGCTGAAACTCGATAAATGACAGACATTGCAAGCATAAATATTCAACATGATGAGGGAGAAGTAATATGTGCCATACAGTCATCCACAAACATGAAAATCCAACCGGCGTTGAATCTTGAATGAGCCTAAACACACAGTCTGCATTATGCATTTGCCTCATCTTCTCCAAACTTTGATGAGATCAAAACTACTGTATCTCCAGAGGGTGGAATAAATACTACCAAAATAAGTCTTACAGTATTTTTTGTTCTCTTTTATAAACTGTTTGTGTCTGGAGAAGACAAACACAAAGTTAAAGAATGGAACCAAAAAAAATCAATCCTCATATGTGTAAAAGTCGAGTCAATATCTTGATTAAAAGTGTCTAAGCAATAGTTTGTATGATTGTTTGTCTGAGCGTGTTGGTTTGTGTATGTTCGAACGTGCCTGCGTGCCCCTGCATGCATTTCCATCTCGACTCTCCGCGCCCCCACCGCTCAATATGTGATGGACCTCATTGGAAAGGCAAGCTGACAGCCATGTTTAATTTCCCTGCAATAACAGAAAATTTAACTCTCCAGGAGAATTGCAGAGCGAGAGAGCTTTTCATCACGCTCGCTGTAACATTATAATACAGAAGCACACCCCACACATACAAACACCATGCACCTGCGTTTCCGTCTCGTACACACTCGCTAGAGAAAGAAATCGAGACAGGAGAGGACAAAAACATCATTAGCCATCTGAGTCTGGGAAAACAAGGACATAAGGGAGGGGTAATCGCTGAAATGTGTCAGAGGTGACCTTCCCCCACCTAAAAGAGCAGCAAAAAAGTGCACACAAAAAAACCTGAGAGCGATTATTTTGTGGAACAGATATAAACCCATTAGGCCATGGAGATGAGTCTGAGCTTTGTGTGTTCTACGTCCAGCCTCCCCCTGGGTGCAGCATGCGTGTGTCGGAAGGGGTCATCTCTGATCCCAGGTCTGTAATGAGGCTAAAAACATCACCTCTGCAGTGTAGCTAATGATGCGCTCGCACTGATCCGGCTTCCGCTGCTAATCGTGTTTCAGGCAGCCGAGCACAGCGCCTGATCCTCGCTCGCCTCCAAACAACAACAGCAAAGGAGGGAAAAGGATAAAAAAAAAAGATATACCCCCACCAACTATTTTCTGAAACTCTGAGCCAAGATGAAAGTGTTCAGGCTGTTGATGCAAATGCTAGGATGATGAATATTTATGCATATTTAGATGTAACAGAGCATGCAGGGGAACACCGGAGAGTCGTGCGCCTCCCTCAACCTCAACCAGAGGGCCAAATACGTCAAAAAACAACTGTGTTTAAAAAAAACACACAGTTCAGTCTGCTGTCGGAGAGTCATGGGAGGCGTGTATTTGTTTAAAGCTGAGTCAATAGAGTTCTTCAGGAACAGTCCTAGAGGTTTAAATACAGCACCCCCAAATAAAATAAAAATTGTACAAGGAGGCCATTTTTCACTAAGAAAAGCTATTGTAGAACGGGACAAAATGATATAAGCTCCCTCCTGAGCACCGCAGCACAGACAAAGATACATAATCCTGCTGTTAATTGTGAAATTTGGGAGCCGTGAGGGGAGCCCGATACTGACATAATAAAAGAGCCATTTCGCCGGCTGTTTAATAAGATAGGGCAGAGCTGACTCAGACCTCCTGTTTCAGTTCAGAAATGGACTATGAGTAATGGGTGGGATACATGCTGAGATCTGTAAAAATAGTCAAAGCATAAATGTCACCCAGGCCAGCTCAAGCTGCATCTTTTAGTTCATTTGCAGGGGTCCTCAACCTCCGCTAATTCAGGAACCAAGCTGACTCATTTCTTTTGTTTGTGAGAGACGTTTTTGAAAAGCTCTCTGGACGTGCACTGCATATTCCCTCACCGCTCCCAATGTTCTGTACTTATCCTGATATCGCCGATCCTGTTTCTCAACATTGAAATAAACATTTTGCTACCAAGACAATTATTTAGGTTTAGCTACTGAACTCTTCACCTGAATATTCTTCTTCTTCTTCTTTCGGCTGTTCCCTTCAGGGGTCGCATCTGCCTCCATCTATTCCTATCCTCTGTATCCTCTTCTCTCAGACCAGCTACCTTCATGTACTTCTTCACTACATCCATAAACCTCCTCTTTGGTCTTCCTCTTGACCTCCTGCCTAGCAGTTCTAACCTCAGCATCCTTTTACCGATATATTCACTCTCCCTCCTCTGAACATGTCCAAACCATCTCAACCTGGCCTCTCAAACTTTGTCTCCAAAACATCTCACATGTGCTGTCCCTCTGATGTACTCATTCCTGATCCTATCCATCCTCGTCACTCCCAAAGAGAATATTTTTCTCTTCATCACTCCACCTGAATATTCTTACTTCCTAAAAAATACAATATACACTCTAAAAAAGAATTCTGGGTTATTTTTTATACTGAAACATTATTGTGTTTGTGTTTTAGCTGCGGTGTTACAACAAAGCTGATTAGCATGGATTAATTTTTGTGCATCTTCAGGAAAAAAATGGTTTATTTGATCCATAAAGATGGTCACAATGGTAATTTAGTCTGATGGAAACGCATAATGGCTTGCATAAAAGTATTTAATTGTAAAGATACTGAATAAAATTACTTTGAGAGGTAAAATAAGTCCTCAGAACTGTGTACTTTTTATTTATAGGCAGAGTAAGGTGTCAGTCAAGGAATATTTCTGCTATTAGTGAAACACATGCCTCCTTTGATTTGCAGTTCCCAGCCGAACACAAGCCCAGCTCTGGCACTAGAACAAACACCATTTTGGTGGAAACTGATAACAGACGCCGGTTGATTACACTTGAACTACTTTGAAATGTTTCATATGTATTTCTTAACTTTTATTAAATGAGTTTAAATGTACATAATATTGTGTACATGAACAAAAACTGCTTAAAATATGCTTGTTACGTGTAGCTGCTACAATGAAGTGTGTGGCAAGAATAATCCAAGGGAAACAGTAGTTTCAATCCAAAAATAATGAATACTCAGGAGCAACAACCACACAAACTCAAACGACATGGAACAATGAGCAAACAGCACTCAGGGTACAAATAAACAGGATAATTAACAGGAAGTGAATCAGGTGAAGGGTTAATTAACTAATGACATGGAACACAGGCAGATGGAAACAGAGCAAACAAAAATCAAACTGAATTACAATGCTGTAAGAGAATGTGTCCAAAATAAAGGAGGTATCATGTAAACGTATTGGTTACACTTCATTCCATAGTCTACTTTAGACATTCTAACATAAGTAATTGCAAGTACATGTTAAACGTGTCATGAACTGGCTTTTTTATACTGTTGTCTGAGGTTAACTATTGATGTGCGTGTGGTTTAAACATTCAAACACATCATAACTAATAAGTAATAGGCTATTTTCTACACTGGTTTTGAGGCTCTCTCCTGAACGCTGGGTTTTGATGGGCGTGCCGCACTGGAGACTTAGAAGCAAACACCCACGGCTAGGATTGGATAAGATTTGCATATTTAATGAGCTTCAAATGCATATTTAATGAGCTTCAAATGCATATTTAATGAGCTTCTACCTGTCAGTTTACATGAGGGAGGGATTGATTTGAAAGTGGGGCCTCACTTTATATTAGGTGGCCTTAAGTACTATGTACTTACATCAAAAAATAAGTACAATGTACTTACTGTGTACAAATTGTATTGCAAAGTACTTCTGCTGATATTGAGGTGGGATACGGGTAGAGTTAGGGCCAGGTGTGGTGGTGTGGGTCAGTTTAAGGGTAGGGTTAGGTGTAAGGGAAATGACAACTGGGTAATTACAAATGTAACTACAGAAATTAATTACAGACATAATTACATGCAGGTATTTTTAAAAATGTAAGTACAGTGTAAAAACATGTATGTACACAATAAGTGCATTGTATCAAATGATTAATTAAAATGTCAGTACATAGTAGTTAAGGCCACCTAATAAAAAGTGGGTCCAAAAGCGGCAACAGAAATGATTCTCACGATCACAGGGCTCGTAAACGTATTTATCAAACAAACACCATAATTTATTTCTCATCCACCAGCGATTGACTGGAATATTGCTTGGCCCTCCTGATCGGTGGATATAAGCGTGAACCGCATATGCGTGCACACACACGCACGCGCGCTAACACGCCCAGATCAAGAAAAGAATATTATTTCACTATTTGAGATTCAACGGCCTGCCAACTGGCTTATGTTTTGGTAGCCCCTCTGGAAAACACATAGCTCCAGAACTAATATTACATATAAAAAACACATTTTACTCACATAATTGTGTTGCACCATTCCTGTCGGTTCCAATATAGGAGGCACAGCATTGTGTTTTAATCTCAATATGAGTCTGCAAATCCAGCTCAACCTGAGACTTGTTTGCAAACAATTCCACAGTGAAATGAAGCAAACACACTACAATATCTTCCTCACATCAGCTGGAACTTCATTAAAAATAAAGTTCAACCACGCATTCCTAATATTAGGATCTGAAGGAAGCGTATGCAGCGACTGTGTTCTTCCACAACCAGGAATAGCGTAATATCTTGCTATCTTCTTCCGCATGTTTATTGTTGCTGGCTAATGCGATCCGAACAGCTCCATGAGTCGATGGGCAGGGCTACTGAATTAGACGTGCTTATTCTGTAGAGGAGTGTTTCGTCACACGATGACATCAAGATGCGCACACGATCATTTTCTGGGCCTGGTGTCTATGAAATCTTTTCTTTGACTAACAATGAAACTAACAATGACTAGCTCTAAAACTTACAGGATATTCTTATGTTACCATGAACTTTTATATATCAAAAGCTCAAGGGAAAGTTGATTTCTCAATTCATCACACCTTTAAATAACTCATTAATCTGCAACTATATATGTCAACTAACTCTGATTATAGTATTAGTAGATTTTTAGGAAAGAATTAGTGTTAGTAGTTGTTGACATGTAGTTACTTATAGTACAAGTGGTCTGTTGAAATGTGTGTTAACTTGTACTTGAGGATTTAAATTAATCTGGAAGTATTAACACATGTATTCAGTTTTAAACCAAGCATTCATGTGTAAAATCAATTTAATTTATATTTAAAAGTAAAAAATAAAATAAAAAAAATCCCCAAAAGTTGAGCAAATCTCATTTCATATTTTTTTTCTTCTTCCTAAAAATCACTTACAGCACCTTTAATCTACAGTTCTGCTCAGTAAAGTAGACAAGAGCTGGGCAGTTTTCCATCTTAAGACACGCACAGAAGTTCATCCACTAATGTCCCTACTTAGAATCGCTACAGGGCACACAGGCGTTCCCAGACGAGTGTGAGATTGCCTTATCCGGATGAGTGATGGCATCCGAGACTATATGAAGCCTGGTGCATGTCCGCACAGCCGGCAGCTACATCTGCACATGGCAATTTTATCACTGCTGCAACCTTCATAAAGCTTGTCTGGGAAAAAAAGACTTGTCTGCTGATAATAAAAACATGTTTTGGGAAGTTACAAAACTGTTTGGGGACTATAATCTAAAAGATTGATGCCATCCCTTGCTCTTATTTTGGATGTGCCTGCTTATGTTGGTTTCTTTGGCAGAGAGGGATGTGTTTACTGCAGCAACAAGAGGAACGGCCCGTGATGGTTCAAGATGCGCAAGCTGTGTGTGGACACTTGACAAACACACACACACACACACACACACACACACACACACACACACACACACACACACACACACACACACACACACACACACACACACACACACACACACACACACACACACACACATTAATTTTCCATGAATGGCTGCATGGTTTTGTGGACCCAGATGGGCATGGCATTCTTTTCTTAATACTCTAAAAGACATTACCGCTAAGCCTTTTTTTAGACACAAAACTTTAATGGATATAAGGGTCAGATTTTAAAAACCACAACACTCAAACAGCAGGTCAAGCAGAGGTCACATGATCTACAGTGGGCCAATTAAAGAGCTGTGGACATCAAATCTATGCTTCTGAGAGATTATTTCTCCTGAGACGAATTATAGCCTGCGGTCATAAATGCCCAGACTGCACGAGGTCCTCAAAATGACGTCTGATATTTGATTCCTTCACTAGAAAGCTTTGTTTGATTGACCGCCACTGTACGAGTCAGAATGCCTGCAGGCATACGAGTAAAAAACCCTCTTCGTACACACATGCACAGGTGAAACTAAACAAAGCATGCTCAAATAATTTC
Organism: Pseudorasbora parva; assembly: GCF_024679245.1. Taxonomy (NCBI): domain Eukaryota; kingdom Metazoa; phylum Chordata; class Actinopteri; order Cypriniformes; family Gobionidae; genus Pseudorasbora; species Pseudorasbora parva. Next base: position 44,451,933 of record NC_090173.1, on the reverse strand, counting down.
AACCCAAAATCAAGCGTTTTTTTTATAGATTTTGGGGTATTTTATAGTACGGTATTTATAGTATTTTATAGTAGGGTATTTATAGTATGTGTTTCACATTTTAATTTGAATGAATGGCTGTTAATGCTTTTCAGATCAACATAAACATTAGCACGCAACAGAAATGATAGGCTTTTCCTACTCATTGGGGAAAAAAACGTTCCAACCAATAAGATTTGTGCTTTTGGTCACTTGCCCAGTAACTGCTTTTTTCTGCTTTTTAAAGCTACACTGTGTGATATTTCCCCCCATCTAGCGGTGAAAAGGTATATGACCATCCAGGAATAATAGTTTTTGTTCCTCTCAATTCTGATTTCGTTTTAACGAAACGATTTAGTCCAAGATTAACATGGCAATCCCCCTCTTCACATTCGACACGGTGCCATCGAGTGTTAAAACGCGAAAGGCAAAGCTTGAATTACGGGTATGTCCCTCTTTGGCTAATGTACTTTCAAGATGGAGGGGCAACATGACGACCGGCATTCAAACCCCTCACCCGTATGTATTTTCAATGGACTATTATAAACTTACGAGAATACTTTATTACTCGAAAGAAGTAAATATACATTAAGAAGCACATATATTTTTGATATAACTAAGTGTCATGCCAAGAATAAACTAAAAAAGTTACACAGTGTAGCTTTAAAAAACGCCGCCTACTGAAAATGTAACCATATTTAACCATTAAAATCATCACAAAATCAAAATGAACAATGCAATCCAGCATTTTGTTTGCCCTGCCCACTTTCTATTATCCAATCAATTCCTGGACAAATTCCCGAACTACATTTTATATTGTTTGCTTTACATTGTTCAAAAAGTCAGTCAAAATTTCCAATTCATGTTTTTTACATACTATTTATTCAAAGAATATCATATTAAAAATAATATAATCACATTAAAATTCTTCCATGATACCATTATTCAGATAGTACATAAGGTAACTTTTGTCTTTATGGCCAATGTTTGTGCATGTGCGTGTGCGTGTGTATGTGTGTATTTGATGGTGTCAAAAAGAGTGTCAAAAAGTGTCAAAATGCTCTATATTATTTGAATTTTGTTCTAGAATGGACAGAATTTGAAAGCTGAGACATTGTTTCTTATCAGAAGTAAAGCTGAAATACGAGTGATTATAAGGTCAAATAGAGCCTGCTTTAACATTGCTATATTTTAACTATTACTGCTTTACTGTCACATTAACTTAAGCCCAATTTATACTTTTGCATCAAGTGTACATCATAGCCATGTTGTAGACTGTGTGTAGCACATGTAGCCTACAGTGTAGCCTTTGTTCAATGACACACCTCTCCAAAAATGTAACAACGTGTCAATTCTATATGGACTACAAGCGCTATGATTGGTCTGCCAGTATGATTAATTGCATGTCGATGCAGACAATGACGCCGAAGTATAAATGAAAATCGACGAGCCAACGGCGTAGGGGCTGTGGCACAGGTCTGATGCAGAATTAGAACCAGCCTTTAGACAGCCCTAAATTGTACACAAGAGACATTGGTTATACTTTCACAAGCAAGGACCACACCATAACAATGAAAGTTGGAGAATACTTTTTTGAAGACATTAAGGATGAATAGGGAGAGGATAAAGGGGAAGAGAGAAGGGGATAGTCAGCCTGATCTGGGTATATGATGTTGGTGTTGTCGTAGCATTATCTCAGTTAAATGTAGGCTGAGTGATTAGGACCCCCAATGATTGAAAAGAGCTGCGATTGTTACAAATGTAAGAGACATATGCTTGTGAAGATTCGGATCGTTTTGTCTGAGATACCTCGTCTGGCCGCTGAGGTCGCTGCTCCAATGTATTGCCTGTGATACTGAGGATTTGATAGAAGTGCTTGCTGAACCAGGATCCGTGGCTAGGTTTCCGGTTTCAGTAAGAAAGAGTATGTAAAACGGGTATGATAGTCCTAATTGCTGTTTTGTTTCTCCAAAGAGTGAATATGAGAGTGTCTAGAGAGTGGTTATAAATGTCAAAGATTTAGGGATAGATGTAATGGATGTAAACTTTATACCTTATGCGCAACTATTTTGTCAAATGTTGACATATGGTCAAGGGACCCTGGCGTCAGCTGTTGACGCCATTTTTCGACATACTGGGTAATCCACTGATTTCAATGAGAAACCTAGGACATCATAAACAGACGTGTTGGGCATGTGAATGTTATCGTCATGATGGAATTTATTGGGTTATAATTTTTCCATTATGACATGTTGGAGTGTGATCCTCAATTTAATCAGCCAGCACAATTGTATTTACATTTATTTACGCTATGATACACATTTGAAACAGTAGTCACCCCACCCTTAAACTACCCATTTGCATATTATATGATATAAAACACAGACTGTAACAGACAACAGGCACATTTTATTGAAAAAGTCCAACTATTCCGAGGCCAAACGATTAAATTGTGTGAAGAAAAGACCCAAAAGCAATCACCGTATCCATCTGCGCCCGCGCCCCAGCGTCACACTGAAGACGCTACAGGTAGACCCCCTCGGCGTCACGCGATGGACGAACTGGGAACCCCATTGCGTCAACATTAGACGGCAATTCTATCGGTATGAAATCGCGCTGAAGAAGTCTCATTCACAACACATCGCGATGTTTGGCATCAGATCACGTGTGCCACATGTTGGTGAGTAGTCATATTATGTCCTAATGTTTGATATAAAGTATTTTCTGCTTGTCGTTATCGATCATGTTCAGTCACTGCATTGTCTCTGTCATCATCTTCACTGAGGCTTTGCATTTCTTTGCTTTCTAAATAAACACAAGGTGCTAATAGGGTGATTAAACACGGTCACATGACGTTCTATAGACCTTTAAACAGTTGTTAATATTTAATAATAATTACTAGTGTAGTTCCAACGTGGCATTTGTAGTAGAAGCACAATAAAAAACAATACTTGCCATGCTTTTACCACTAGTTGTCAAATTCGTATGATTCTCATACATATAAGTCTGAAAAAAATTAAGAGACCACTTAACATGGATTACTAAATGTTGAGTAGGGGTGAGACTGTGTTGAAAGCGGAGGAAGAAGGGAACAATTCTAAACATCGTAGGAAGCCAAAAGGCATTGGGCGAACTTGGACTCTACATAGCTTGAGTGTAGAAATGGGGTGCAGAGGCTATGGGGTGGTTAGTGGAAGGTGTTTGTGATGGCGTAATAACCTTTGTAACAGTGCCAGCCAATTAAGAAAGCTAAAATTTAGCTCGAGGCACAGCTAGGCTTCTTGATAAGCATGAGTGAGATTTCTGATCTGCTGGTTAGTTACACTTTGTAGTCAAAAAAATCTGATTCTGGAGCCAAGAGTCTAAACTTCTGAAATGCGAGTTGGCTATGAGATTGAGATGTCTAGATATGTGAGCGGCTCAGCTCGCAAGAATTGCATGATAACTGTGGAATGTGATCTGCCCTTGTTTATGATTTCTGTTGCTGCTCTGTTGTCTGAGTGGATGAGTATTAATTTCCTAGACCATTAGTGCCCAGAAAGAATAGTGGCTATGATTATGGTGTGTATTCATTAGAACTTAGGAGAACCTGCCTGACTGTGAGTTGAGCGAACTGAACTCTAGTGCCATACGAGGCGTTTGCCATAGAGGCAAACCAGCAGTCACCATAGTAAACGTTAAAGCCTCTGGAGGGTGCTGCTTCAGTGTATAGTTGATGTAGTTGTATAGAAAAAAATAATGCTATTCCAGGGTGAGAGAAATTGTTGCCAGAGATGCATTTTTGTTTGCATGCATAATCAACTCTGTCATGGCGTAACTCTGTATGGCTGCTGCTTTCGAACAGAATGTTGGACTGATGCTGTAATTGAGGTGGCCTAGAAGTGATATTAACTGTTACTTTGCATTTATTTATTAAAGTTGGAGATAAGTTTAATCCTTTAATAGCAGTAATAGAGGACAGTGAAAACTTTGATGTGAGTGAAGAGCCCTGACGGTGGTCCAAATGGAGGCTTGACAATTAGAAGTCATTGAGAAGGTGGAGGACTTAAGGGAGTCTGTGATTGTTGATGAGAATCCAGCATAGTTCTTCTGAAAGGCAGTCAAATACCTTGGGTCTGCTTCTGCAATCGAAGAGGAGGCATACAGCAAAATATGCTCTTCCAGAGGATTCTAAAGAAGCACTGGAAATCTGGATGGATAAGCAAGACTTGGAAGGTGATGGTGATATCTGCTTTGGTGATGCCAGGGGAATGAGTGTAATGGCATGGTCAAAGGTAGCACATTGTGTAGAGAAGTCTGGAGCTGGGATGGACGGATGGGTGTCAGTCGGATAGATAGATGCAGGAATGGATGGATACAGGGATGCAGGGATAGATTGATAGAGGATGGGTGGATGGATGGATGGATGGATGGATGGATGGATGGATGGATGGATGGATGGATGGATGGATGGATGGATGGATGGATGAGGGATGGAAGACTAGAGGGATGAATGGGTGAAGTGATGAATGAATGTATGCAGGTATAGAGTGATGAATGGATGGATAGATGGATAGCAAATGCATTGGTGAAGTGATAGAGGGATGAAGGAGTGATAGAGAGATGTACAGACCTTATGCGCCAGAGAAACGTGCATAGCCATCTTCAGAATATTCTCTTTGAGCTTACGTTTTTGCGGTAGCTCTGTACATTTCAATGGTAATTAATTAGCTGGTGAAGTGGATTTATTTATTGTATATTAAATTAAAAAAGTCATCATGAACATTGTAATGTGTAAAGCAAATGTCTTCAACAAATGTCAGGAGACCGGGAAGATTTTTAAAATGAGCAGTTCATTCATATATTCATAAGATCGCTGTGGAAATGCAAACCGGAAGTCAAAAGATGAGTGCAGAGCTGAAAAGGGGCCGGCCTGTATACGGTCTATTGCTGCGAACAGCTGAAGGGAAGGCTAGAGAAATGTATGTTGGGAAGTGTGAGTGGGGTTTCTGAGCAAATTGCGAGCACAGAAAGAATGATGAAATTATTAGAGAAAGAATAGATGGATGGATTAGATCAGATGGATCAGCTTGGATCCCGCTGGGGGCCAGGAAACGAGATGCTCGCGGGGCCGCCAGCATTAGGGAGTGTGAATGTGATCAGAATGATGAGAGATGATCCTTGATAGGGTTTAAATTCAAATCGAACAGATTGTCATCTGAATCGGGTGAGTTAATCTGCATCTCTGAATCCGTAGTGAGTGAACTTCAAGAGAATGAGACAAACAGTACTATAAGGGGCGGCCTGATTTTTTGATAAGTCATGTGATTGGTTGAGGAGTGGCCCCACTCCCAAACCTCAATTAACTAGTGAACTCCATTTATTTTATGACATATATTTAAATTGTACTTACTCAAATAAGTACAGCGTAAAATTACTTAACTACATGTACTTACTACAGAGTTACAGTTAGGGTTTGGTTTAGAGTTTTTTACTTGTAATTATGCACAATTCACTTTTATTACTATAATAAGTACATGTAGAAACATGCAACTACTTCACCTTAAAATAGTGTTACCGACAGAGATGGAAAGTAACGAATTACATTTACTCGCGTTACTGTAATTGAGTAGCTTTTCTGTGTACTTCTACTTTTTTAAGTAGTTTTAAAAATCTGTAATTTTACTTTTACTTAAGTACATTTTGATTAAAGTATTGTACTTCGCTACATTTTAAATCACATCCGTTACTGAGTAAAAATAAATCATTAATGCAAAGAGGTGAGAAAAAAAAACGCGATCCGGAAATGACTATATTGAATAGAGGGCGGGGGACGCGTGAGAGAACAAGCGCGCAAATATCAGATGGAGACGAACGAGACATGTCAGTGACGCAGACCCAGGTGAAAGCAAAACGCCGTCGTGAACTCCTGGCTAGTATGGAAATACTTTGGATATTGAAAAAAAATATGTGGTGTTGTCCTGGAGGATATCAAATGTGCACAAAATGTGGATCCAAATGAAGAAACACATAGAACATGTTCGGGAACACATCCCTCTGTGCAGATAAAGGTATGTTTATAACTTAGGCCGATTGATTTCTGTGACGCAGAGGCAGGGCCGGCGCTAGCCATTTGGGTGCCCTAAGCACAAATGCTTGGTGGTGCCCCCCCACCCCAACCAACCAACCAACCAAAGAAATAAATACCATTCAGAATTTCTTAGTTAGGTTCTCTTTCCTTCCAAAATAACTGCTGCAAATGAATAATTGGAACTGAACAATGTAAACACAAAGTTAAAAGTGCAAAAAAAGTTTAGTGCAAATAACAGTATAAGTGTATGAATTTTATGAAGTATGAATTTTAAAGTGCACATTTTAAACTGCAAATAACCATGCATAACTGCACAGTAGAAATTACTCAACAGAGGGACTACATCTCTATAAAGAGACCATTCTGCTATTCTATAGAACTATATTAAACATTTTCACTACCATCAGTTGTCAGAGGCCCTACAGAGGCACACGCCTACATTTCCTAGCTGCAAAATCAGCTATCAGGTCATCATATGACAGTTTCTGAGCCACGTCCCCATTGATGCTGATGACAGCCAGACCACTTAAATGCTCCATATAAACACCTCAATCGGAATAAAAATGCCCAAACCGAATGAAATTGTAATCGGTTTGAGAGGGGTGGGATAAACCTTTTCATGAACTGATCAAACGAAAAGTTTCACCATATAAACGACCTGACCCGATTACTTTTGAGTGTGCGTCCTTATATGACGCGATACACAGCGCGCGCCTTCACCACTGAAGAGTGCGCGCCGCGGCGCGCTCACACCAGGTTATAATGTTGAGAGGAAAGTTAATTTTTCTGAGGGGTAAACTTTTTATTTCGTTAGAAGTTATTAAGATAATGTTGGCATAATGCCACAGACAGCTTGGCAACACCCTCTCATATTAACAGCGTTTGTCCCAGCACTTTTTACTTCAAAAACGTGCATGTAAACGTGGCTATTGTCTTACCTGCAAGCGACCCGCGAGCATCATCCCGCTGTCTCTTCTTTTTTCTTTTTTCCGCCCCCGACCCTTGGTGCCTTTTCGAGGCCATGTCTGAGGTCGGTGTCTGCCAAATTTGACATTGATTGAGGCATAATCGAACAGACCACTGGGAGGTGGGGAAGGGGGGGGCACCAGAGGGAGACTGGCACAGAGATTCACCTTTTTCTCGACTAATTTGGTCTAGGCCTATATTACTTTTGTATTGCTTTTGTATATTAACATGCTTTTAGAAATATTTTATTTGTCATTTATACTAGTAGCCTATTGTCATGATTTTTTCACGACCCAGATTTTTTGGTGCCCCCCCAAGCACTTGGTGCCCTACGCGCAGTGCGTGATGTGCGTGTGCGGAGCGCCGGCCCTGCGCAGAGGGAATCCCGGAATCCAGTCATGAACATTAACTTGACATTATAACGTAGAATTGGCGTAATACACGCAAACTGGTAGATGAACAAAAAAATCGAATGTAGAGCTGTAGGCCTTAGAAAAACTCGAATGTAGAGCTGTAGGCCTTAGAAATAAATCAAATCGCGACATGGTCTGGGAATATTTAAGCACAAAACATTGCTATATGAATATATGATCTGCTTGTTCTCTCTCTGCTTGTGAATGAGCTGCTCCGTCTACATATGCACTCTATTATTATAATAATAATATATTATATTGATATATAATAATATATTATATTATAATAATGTATATAAACATTTTTACGAATTAATGATAAAAATAAGTTGTTAATCTAATTGATAATTTATTGAATTTAGTTTATTAGACATCTTTTATTGAAATTTTAATAAACAAAATAAACAAATGGGTTTTAAGTTTGTTATATAAAAAAAGCATTTGTTCAACCAAATAAAAAAAAGACCAATCTTCTTCATTCATTTAACATCATTTTAACAAGTGATAATAACCATCATTTAATAATAGGTACAGTAAATGTTTAATTGATGTTTTCTGAGATAGTTGTCATATCATGAAAATCTCATTCTATCACAACCCTACAGGGGAGAGTCCCCCACCCCCACTGTTAAAAAAGTAACTAAGTAATTTTTACTCTGAGTACATTTTAAATGAGCTATTTTTTACTTTTAATTGAGTACATTTTTAGACCAGTAATTTTACTTGTACTTAAGTAAAATTTCATTGAAGTAACAGTACTTTTACTTAAAGGGGGGGTGAAATGCTGTTTCATGCATACTGAGCTTTTTACACTGTTAAAGACTTGGGTTCCCATCCTAAACATAGACAAAGTTTCAAAAACTAATGTTGGACGTTTGATGGAGTATTTCTGTGTCAAAAATACTCCTTCCGGTTTCTCACAAGTTTCGGCGAGTTTTTTTCGAGTATGGGTCTATTTGACGTTAATAAGAGCGGAAGGTCCTTGTATGGGCCGTACGGGCTCTTCTCCCGGTAGGGTGCGCGCGCGCGTGACTAGAGCACGCTGTAAACAGTCTCTCAGCTGCAGATCCAGTCGTCCGTGAACGGCGGCGCGCTCCACTTTATTCCTATGGGTGACGTCGAGCGACTTCAACTCTTCAGCACGGCATTCCGGGAAGGCAGCGCTGCATTTGAACCGATTTGAACGCAGAAATGACGGGAAGCTTGACAACATCAGTTGCGTCTCAAAATGGATTTACACGCCACTGCTGTCACAGGACTTTACCAAATCATACCAAAGAAGTGTGTTTCTGACGGAGCGGTCCCAGCGATAAAGCTTCGACGGTGAGTTAACTTAAACTGCTTCAAATGTCTCTGCTATTGGCTACCGTCGCATGAGTAAACATCAGTAAACGACACGATCGCGTGCTTCGTCATTCAAATGCGCTAACGGTTACTCCATTGTTGTTCTCTGTATAAAGTTACAGTATTCTGACGTGCAAAACCGTTTTGCTTGCTACTTCTAAGGTCTAGTCGCATACAATAGTCCATAAACCGAATCATGTCCTCATACTCTGCGAGTAAACACACAGAAATGTGGAGAGGCCATTAAATACAGTAACTTACATACCACAGAGACGGACGTCCTGCTGTTGCCGTTTCTCCTGTTCAATTTATTTCTCCCTCAGATTTGATTGTGGATCATTATCTGTATTAGCTGAGATAGATGGGTTTCTCCACGCTTGAGGACGTCACCGCTTTGCGCTCGTCATTCTTTAGCTCCGCCCACACAATACGCCGGAAAGACTCGGTACAGCCCATATTTCTTTTATAAATATGATAAAACTAAAAAATTTTCGGAGATATGAAGGATGCAATACTACTCTATAGGTACTCAAGATTGACATGAGATTGACTGAAACTGAGTGTTTCACCCCCCCTTTAAGTAGAATATTTTGTTACTCTTTCCACCTCTGGTTACCGACTTCTTCATACACAGTATGAGTTGCAGTCTGTCATGTTTTTCCGCTCCATTTTGATTGACAGGATGCAATCGGCCCTGATTCGCTGGCTGTTCTTTTTAACAATCAGTCGATGGCCCGTAGTTAAAATAATTGCTTTTATCGACCATTTACAGATTATTGGCCGATACATCGGAGCATCCCTTAAAGGGATCCCCTGGTGTTGAGACTTGTATGGCTTAATATAACATAAATGATGTCTCTTACTGAATTATGTAGTAGAAAACCCATGAAAGATCTACGTTATTTTAAAAATCCATTTTATATTTGGACCATGGGCGGCGCCATTTTGTTTGCGTTCTAGGTTGATGACGTAGAGTGGTTGAACTCCTCAATCAGCTGGCATTACCCGTAGCTATTTTTACCACAACGCAACTCGAAAATTGTTTCAGAGTTAAACAAAACCAATGAATTCCTTTGTAATTATACTTAAAACACACTCAAACATACATGTGCACACAAACTCACCTACACAAGTCACAAACAGATCGGCGGGCGCGCACACGACAGGCTCTGTCTCAATCGAGATGTTGGGCTGCTCAGTCTCCACGACAGGGGCTGAATCTGAAATCGACCCTATACCCTTAAATAGGGCATTATTTGAAGGGACGGACATTTGTAGTGTTGTCCGACACCATAGTGGACATGTTCGAGTGCAGTCATTCAGTCTCACGTTCCACCGCAATAACGAGTGTAAGCCGATTTACAAACAGCTGTCCGACTTCACGCACTCAAACATACATGTGCACACAAACTCTCTCTCTCACACAGACTCACACACACCCCAACAGATCGGCGCGAACACACACACACACACACCCCAACAGATCGGCGCGAACACACACACACCCCAACAGATCGGCGCGAACACACACACACACACACACGCACGCACTGCGCGCGCATACATAACCCTCAATCTATTCCCTGTGTTGATATCCTGTTCAACACATCCTGTTCCCTAGATAGACTGTTGATAGTAGATTAACTATAATGCCTAATGTGACCAGCAGAGGGAAATATCTAGGTAGGACGATGGGATAAAGTAACGTGAGGAAGAGAGGCAGGATGTTTTGGTGATGATGCATGCGATTGAGACAGAGCAGTCAGGTGTGTGTGTGCGCGCCCGCCGATCTGTTTGTGACTTGTGTAGGTGAGTTTGTGTGCACATGTATGTTTGAGTGTGTTTTAAGTACAATTACAAAGCAATTCATTTGTTTTGTTTAACTCTGAAACAATTTTCGAGTTGCGTTGTGGTAAAAATAGCTACGGGTAACGCCAGCTGATTGAGGAGTTCAACCACTCTACGTCATCAACCTAGAACGCAAACAAAATGGCGCCGCCCATGGTCCAAATATAAAATCGATTTTTTAAATAACGTAGATCTTTCATGGGTTTTCTACCACATAATTCAGTAAGAGACATCATTTATGTTATATTAAGCCATACAAGTCTCAACACCATGGGATCCCTTTAAATAAAAGTAAACCTTTCAAAATGTATATAAAACTGTCAGGGATCAGGAAGTGGAGGACCCAGATGCAGAGTGAACAACAATTACGATTTATTAACAAGACAGATCAGACACAATGGGGTAGTGGAGGAGTGACAGTCCAAACACCAGGGCAGGGGAAAAACACGACGATGACGGGCAGGGGAGGATGACCACTGAGACCAGTCCAGGCAGCCAATGAACTTGACGACAGCGTCGGAGGCAACACCAGGCCAGGCGATGGTGGACCAGTCCAGGCAGGAACCTGAGGCTTGATGTTCTGACAGAAGCAGGAGTCTTGGCTGACAGGCAGTGGAGACAGCGGCCAGGGAAAAACACTGGACAGAAAACAACAGGACACGCACGACAAGACTCTAGACAAGACAACAAGAAACAGACAAACTAAGAACTATGACTAAATTAAACAAAACTTAAAATAATAACTGGAGCTAGAAAACGAAAAATAAATAAAACCAATCTCTATAAAAGACTGAACTGAAAATAAAAGTGGAAAACAGGAAAAATAAAATGGTAAGCTATCAAAACCAAGATAACTAAACAATAAGGCTAGAGAGAAAAGACAAAATAAAACCTGGAGAAAACGAGCAAAATAAAGACAGAAACTACACTAGACTCAAAAACTCAGGAACAAAGAAAAACTGAAAATAAATCCAAAAGCTAGAAAAACAGGAGACACTAAAACTAGAAAAGGCTAGACTAGGCTAGACAAGGAGCTAGAGACATGTACGCACAAGCAAACGCTCACAAACATACACAACGAACCAGCAAAGACATGAGGGAAGGTAGCACAATATAAAGGGACCAGAGCACATGAGGAACAGGTGAGCACAATTAGTGAAACGAGGACTAGACCAGACTAAACAAGGGGGCGTGGTAACAGCAAACAAGGAGGCAGGACAAGAGGAACACATGACAGACACAAAGAGAGACAGATCCATGCACTAAGACACAACACAAACATAGAAACATTAAACAAAGACAAAACAGACAGAGCTGCCAGGGCAGAACCCTGACAGTACCCTCCCCCCAATGGACGCCCCCTGGCGTCCAAACTAGGCAAGGGAAACAAAGGCGGTAACACTTGGGAGGGTGGGCGGGGAACAAAACTAGGAGTACCAGGGCAGACAGGAAACATGGGAGGCAGAACTGGGGAGGAAATTAATCTAGGGGAGTGGTTAGGGGCTGACCAGGGGGGTGCCGACCTAGGGAACCCACAAGGACCAGGAAACAGGGAGGGTGGGATGGGAGGGGTATTAGGCACACGACCAACAAAGGCATGGGGCCTCTTCAATGGTGGGGACCTCTGACTGGACATGACTTCAGGGACAGATACTGGACTTGACTCTGGGGCCTCCTCCTGGGCTTGACTGGCCTGCTCAGGGACTGACTCGGGAGCGCCCTCCTGGGCTTGACTGGCCTGCTCAGGGACTGACTCGGGAGCGCCCTCCTGGGCTTGACTGGCGTGCTCAGGGACTGACTCGGGAGCGCCCTCCTGGGCTTGACTGGCGGGCTCAGGGACTGACTCGGGGACACCTTCCTGGGCCTGACTGGTGGGCTCTGGACGGCCTCCTCTGAAGCGGGCTCTGGGACGGCCTCCTCTGAAGCGGGCTCTGGGACGGCCTCCTCTGAAGCGGGCTCTGGGACGGCCTCCTCTGAAGCGGGCTCTGGGACGGCCTCCTCTGAAGCGGGCTCTGGGACGGCCTCCTCTGAAGCGGGCTCTGGGACGGCCTCCTCTGAAGCGGGCTCTGGGACGGCCTCCTCTGAAGCGGGCTCTGGGACGGCCTCCTCTGAAGCGGGCTCTGGGACGGCCTCCTCTGAAGCGGGCTCTGGGACGGCCTCCTCTGAAGCGGGCTCTTGGGACGGCCAGCCTTGAAGTGTGCCCTGGGACAGAAGGTGAAGCCCTCACTGGGTTAGGAACAGGAGATGGAGCCACTGGACTCCGCTCTGGGGCTGGAGCCGACACGGGACTCCGCTCTGGGGCTGGAGCCGACACGGGACTGCGCTCTGGGGCTGGAGCCGACACGGGACTGCGCTCTGGGGCTGGAGCCGACACGGGACTGCGCTCTGGGGCTGGAGCCGACACGGGACTGCGCTCTGGGGCTGGAGCCGACACGGGACTGCGCTCTGGGGCTGGAGCCGACACGGGACTGCGCTCTGGGGCTGGAGCCGACACGGGACTGCGCTCTGGGGCTGGAGCCGACACGGGACTGCGCTCTGGGGCTGGAGCCGACACGGGACTGCGCTCTGGGGCTGGAGCCGACACGGGACTGCGCTCTGGGGCTGGAGCCGACACGGGACTGCGCTCTGGGGCTGGAGCCGACACGGGACTGCGCTCTGGGGCTGGAGCCGACACGGGACTGCGCTCTGGGGCTGGAGCCGACACGGGACTGCGCTCTGGGGCTGGAGCCGACACGGGACTGCGCTCTGGGGCTGGAGCCGACACGGGACTGCGCTCTGGGGCTGGAGCCGACACGGGACTGCGCTCTGGGGCTGGAGCCGACACGGGACTGCGCTCTGGGGCTGGAGCCGACACGGGACTGCGCTCTGGGGCTGGAGCCGACACGGGACTGCGCTCTGGGGCTGGAGCCGACACGGGACTGCGCTCTGGGGCTGGAGCCGCTTGATTCCGGCCCTCCTGGAGCAACAGATGAGGGGCATCTAGAATGGCAGCTGACTTGCAGGCCTGGGCTCTCCTCTTCTTCCGCTTTCGAGGGCATGACAATTTGTAGTCGACTGGCTCTGGCCTGACAGGTGCGGGCTCGACGGTCTCTGGACTGGCCGCTGCGGGCTCGACGGTCTCTGGACTGGCCGCTGCGGGCTCGACGGTCTCTGGACTGGCCGCTGCGGGCTCGACGGTCTCTGGACTGGCCGCTGCGGGCTCGACGGTCTCTGGACTGGCCGCTGCGGGCTCGACGGTCTCTGGACTGGCCGCTGCGGGCTCGACGGTCTCTGGACTGGCCGCTGCGGGCTCGACGGTCTCTGGACTGGCCGCTGCGGGCTCGACGGTCTCTGGACTGGCCGCTGCGGGCTCTGGACTGACAGGTGCGGGCTCGACGGGCTCTGGACTGACAGGTGCGGGCTCTGGACTGACAGGTGCGGGCTCGACGGGCTCTGGACTGACAGGTGCGGGCTCGACTGGCTCGGGTGGTGTCAGGATCTGCCAATCCCTGCGGTGATGCAAGTAATTGGAGAAGTTCCAAAAATCCAGGATCCTAAGTTGTTCCATCTCCCACTGTGGTAGGGGGTCATCCAGACAGATGTTGAAGGCATCCTTGAGGGCTGCATCATCATACTCAAGGCCCTTAGCCATTGTCCAGAAGAACTGGGCGAAGGACCGCACTTCTCGGCCCTGTTGGCGAAGAGAGGCCACACCCTGCTGGAGTGCCAACCTCTCTTGAGCAGTCGCAGGAGGAACGATACGGAAGCTCATTCTGCTGGGTCCGATCTTGGCTGGTTCGTTCTGTCAGGGATCAGGAAGTGGAGGACCCAGATGCAGAGTGAACAACAATTACGATTTATTAACAAGACAGATCAGACACAATGGGGTAGTGGAGGAGTGACAGTCCAAACACCAGGGCAGGGGAAAAACACGACGATGACGGGCAGGGGAGGATGACCACTGAGACCAGTCCAGGCAGCCAATGAACTTGACGACAGCGTCGGAGGCAACACCAGGCCAGGCGATGGTGGACCAGTCCAGGCAGGAACCTGAGGCTTGATGTTCTGACAGAAGCAGGAGTCTTGGCTGACAGGCAGTGGAGACAGCGGCCAGGGAAAAACACTGGACAGAAAACAACAGGACACGCACGACAAGACTCTAGACAAGACAACAAGAAACAGACAAACTAAGAACTATGACTAAATTAAACAAAACTTAAAATAATAACTGGAGCTAGAAAACGAAAAAAAAATAAAACCAATCTCTATAAAAGACTGAACTGAAAATAAAAGTGGAAAACAGGAAAAATAAAATGGTAAGCTATCAAAACCAAGATAACTAAACAATAAGGCTAGAGAGAAAAGACAAAATAAAACCTGGAGAAAACGAGCAAAATAAAGACAGAAACTACACTAGACTCAAAAACTCAGGAACAAAGAAAAACTGAAAATAAATCCAAAAGCTAGAAAAACAGGAGACACTAAAACTAGAAAAGGCTAGACTAGGCTAGACAAGGAGCTAGAGACATGTACGCACAAGCAAACGCTCACAAACATACACAACGAACCAGCAAAGACATGAGGGAAGGTAGCACAATATAAAGGGACCAGAGCACATGAGGAACAGGTGAGCACAATTAGTGAAACGAGGACTAGACCAGACTAAACAAGGGGGCGTGGTAACAGCAAACAAGGAGGCAGGACAAGAGGAACACATGACAGACACAAAGAGAGACAGATCCATGCACTAAGACACAACACAAACATAGAAACATTAAACAAAGACAAAACAGACAGAGCTGCCAGGGCAGAACCCTGACAAAAACTGTATACCTGTTGCTATTATTACTATTATTATTTTACAAAATAATAATAATAATGTTAATGTCATTTGTAATGTTTTAATTGTCATATTTTATAATATTTTTCTCATTCAAATTGTTCTGAGAAAGCACACTGCCTAACACATTCTCACACGCGAACCGTCGCCTGATCCATTGCCTTCATTTTGCACTTGTTACCAGTGAATAAGGAAGCTCTGGTGCCTGAGATATGAAATATTCTCTTGTGCAGCCTAAATGTCACTGGTGCAATGCAGTAAGCCCCAGGGCTCTAAAGAGGGGCTGAGAGAGTAAGAAAACAAGGGAAAGGCAAGAAAGAGAAGATGGGTAAAGGTGATAAATGATGTAACTCCTGGATTTATCCATGACACACACTGATACGCAGTAAAGCCTCCCTACGACGACACATATGAGACTACATGCATTTACTCATTTACATTTATACTCCAAGTAGACACTTTTTGTTACCAAATCCATTTATAATGAAATACACAAGTCGTTCTATTCTAGTCATTCAATTACAAGCGCATTAGTTTGTGATTGTGTAAGTTATGAATCTACTTTGGATTTTTCCTGGAACTCCTTGTGCAACAAATTCTCATTAGCAAAACAACAGAAATATGTTAACAAATGGCAGAATTAGCACTGGGCTGGAGAGGATCAGACATATGTTCGAGGCGAGCTGGAAATGGAGAGCCAGCTGCTGCAGCAAGGGCTGATGGGTAACAGCAGACAAGCCAAAAGGAGTGTGTTTGTGCGCAATGGAGGAAAAAGATTGACATTATCTGAAACTAGGATGAGCATATGAGAAATAACAAGTCCCTCCAGCCCCTCCTGTCTCTGGTCATGATATCAGACTGCCAGAGCTGATGATTCCATGCTTGGCTTCCGTCAAGTGCCTCTCCACCAGGTGCTGACATTTCATCTGAATGAATTAGTCTATGCTTTCCACAACGCACACCAATTTACTTTCTAGATAGAGTATGAAAACAGGTCTTGACCCAAAATGTGTGTGCATCACTATACTGTATGGTGGCTAACTGACTAAAACATCTTGACAACATTTCTCAGCTTTTTTCCCCATAACATTTTCCAACGAATAACAGAAACACTAAATGAGCACGTCATCGTACTGCGCACACAGCTTTACAATGAGCGAACAAGGCGACAGACAATCACACTGAAACATGATCTCTCTTTAAAGTAGATTTTGAGTTTGCAGCATTTTAATCTTCTTGTTGTATTGAAATATACAATTAAATACCGCAGGTTATGATTCATTGATTCATATAAATTAGGGCTTTTTTGTGTTATTAGTTGCGTTTAATATAAATGTAAATGCCTTTGCAAAAACATACCTTGTAATTGTATCTAAGCTATCCCCCCTTTATACTACACTACACAATTTTCAGCCACTCTTTCTTAGCTGCTTGTAGTGTGGCTAACTACTTCAAAATGGATCTTTACTAAGCACTATGGAAGATTTTTTGGGGAAAAACAAAAATCATTTGACCACTGACTATATGTATTTACGTAATAGTAATGGAATTTTGTAACCTTTTCCCCAAAAAATCTTCCTACAATAATGATTTATATTTTGAGCAGTCAGGGAAATTTTTATATGTATGTCATGTCCATAAACAATGGGAAAAAAACGTCTGACTACTATAGATTACTTTCTCAGACTGCTTTGTACCCCTTTCTTCTTACTAGTTGGTGAGTCAGCTCTACTCTGATATACCATCTGATATGTGCATACCTCAAACATTAATTTATCCTCATTGAAGAGAAGTGTCGATGTCCGAAAATAAACATGATTGTAACCGCAGATGGTGATAAAGAGGCCAAATAGTGCAGCTTTAAGCTACGAGTGGCTCTTCAGCTAACAGGAAACATTCTCAGAATTTTGGCTAATCTTGGGGAACGGTTCTCTAAAAGTTATGAACAAACAATCTTCCAGTGGTAGAACATTAATTCACTTAATAGAACATTAATTCAAAGTTGTCTGGTCTTTAATAATGTTCACAAAATGTTAACATAAAACATTGTTTATACATCGTTAATGAAACATACAAACCCGATTTCAAAAAAAAGTTGGGACACTGTACAAATTGTGAATAAAAAGGGAATGCAATAATTTACAAATCTTATAAACTTATATTTTAATCACAATAGAATATAGATAACGTATCAAATGTTTGAAAGTGAGATATTTTGAAATGCCTTGCCAAATATTGTGCATTTTGGATTTCATGAGAGCTACACATTTCAGAAAAGTTGGGACAGGTAACAATAAGAGGCCGGAAAAGTTAAATGTACATAAAAGGAACAGATGGAGGAACAATTTGCCACGTATTAGGTCAATTGGCAAAATGATTGGGTATAAAAAGAGTCTCTCCGATTGGCAGTGTCTCTCAGAAGTCAAGATGTGCAGAGGATCACCAATTCCCCCAATGCTGCGTCCAAAAATAGTGGAGCAATTTCAGAAAGGAGTTTCTCAGAAAAAAAAATGAAAAGAGTTTGAAGTTATCACCATCTACAGTGCATAATATCATCCAAAGATTCAGAGAATCTGGAACAATCTCCGTGCGCAAAGGTCAAGGCTGGAAAACCATACTGGATCAAGGCTCATTTAAAATGGATTGTGGCAAAGTGGAAAACTGTTCTGTGGTCAGACAAATTGTCAACCCAAGGACAACCCAAGTTGTTATCAGCGCTCAGTTCAGAAGCCTGCATCTCTGATTGTATGATTGCATGAGTGTGTGTGGCATGGCCAGCTTACAAATCGGCAAAGGCACAATCAATGCTGAAAGGTATAGCCAAGTTTTAGAACTATATATGCTCCCATCCAGACGCCGTCTCTTTCAGGGAAGACCTCGCATTTTCCAACATGACAATGCCAGACCACATACTGCATCAATTACAACATCATGGCTGTGTAGAAGAAGGATCTGGGTAATTACAAATGTAACTACAGAAATTAATTAAAGATGTAATTACATGCAGGTATTTTTAAAAATGTAAGTACACAAAGTGCATTGTATCAAATGATTAATTAAAATGTTACAACGTATTAGTTAAGGCCACCTAATATAAAGTGGGTCCTCTTAAACAGAGGATTTATCTGTTAAACTCTTTACTCTTATTGAAATTATTCATTCGGTTCTCAGAGGGGCACAGAGTCCTCGTACAGGGCGTTCGTTATGCGGCCACATGGTCAAAAACTTGCCAGTCTTGGTCACTAAACAGAGGTAAATGACTATACTAAGTGCCACTTCTCATGCTTGCTTTCTCTAAAAGTATTTTATTTAGTCTCCATAGATCTGTGTACACTTGAATTAAAATAACATTATCTCTAATCAGAGGTCATGACCACTACTACAGATAATTTGACCAACATTACTCTTCTGATAGTAGGTTTGGTTTGGTCATGTCATAAGCCGCGTTTCCACCACAGGAACTTTACCCAGGAACCAGGAATTTTGGGTTGTACTCGGTGTGTTTTGACCGCAGGAACCTGGGTCTAAATGAAGTTCCGGGTAAATATTTCCCCCTCCAAACGGCCCTACTCGCGAGGTAGTACTTTTTCAAAGTTCAGGAACTTTCGAGGGCGGGACTTGAACACGCTGAACATGCCGATTGGTTGAGCTCACGCAGCATTTTATTTCAACCGGCATTTTTAAAAGTCTTTTGCGAGGTTCGTTCTGCGTTCAGTAAATATCAGTCTTGCTCTCTGTCTGATGGCGCACGTTCGTCTCAGCCATCTCACGATCAATGTCCATAATAGCTGATAATAATATACATTGTCATTTTAAATCTAGCTTTACAAGCTTTCTGAATATGCTGCATGCTGCTGAATCTGCATATTAGTGCTCTTTTCTGTCGTTGTTAATTTCCTCTTTAGTAAACCTAACGTTATACAAAACCAGCAAAAGCAGCACAGCTTGAATCTCTTCCATACTCGTTATTCATTTTATTACAGTCTATTTTTCACCATGTAGCTAAACGGCCTGACCGATTACTTTTAAGTATGCGTCCTAACATGACGTACCTGACAGAAGATTTTTTTTTCTGAGATGATTATTACACTTTACAACAAATAAATAGCTTATTATATAATACTGTATTAGTCCTGGTGCCCGTTAAGAGTTACAGTTAACACATTCCAGCTGCTGGAGAAAACAGCGTTGACATTTTTGATGCGGCAGACAAACTGCATGCGACAAAATGATTGCGTTTGAAAGTCATCACATGTAAACACCAGATTGGTTTAGATAACGTTTCATGTAAACAGTCCACTAAATCTTTCAATTGATACACACAAAAATGATTACTGTCCGTCACTGACTTGGAGGAGCAGTCACGCGCAGTCCTACATCACCGGACTAATCTGCCTAATCTTCACGGAGCTTTATCGCGGTGGAAATGCAGACAGTTGCAGGTCTGGGGGGAAGAAAAGTTCCTGTAAAAAAGTTCCTGGTACAAAATGTTCCGGGTAATTTTGGTAGAAACAGGGCTATAGTTTCCCACATTATCTTAAACAGTAAGATCGCGAGTCCACCAAAGCGTTTTTTCACGCTGCTGGCTGGCGTTTTCAATTGTTTTCAAGGAGAGCGCTGCGTTTTTAGAATGCCTGGAACGCACCAAGGCGCTGAGCGAGTATTTCACGCTCATGCGCTGAGCGCTCAGCGTTTTTTACTGGTCGCCGAGAGTTGAAGAATGTTCAACTTTGAGTAAAACGCAGTGCTCATCACTGTCACTTTTCACCTAGCCGTCCAATCACAGTGGAGGCGGGGCGGGACAAACACAACACAGACCATGATTTAAAACAAAAGCCAGAGCAAATACTTTACATTGTACCTGCAATTTTATATAGAATCAATACAGGAACAAACTATCTGTGAAATTAGAAAGACTTGCGCGGATTTTCCGTATCATAACAACAAGCAAGTCTCAACTGAGGAGAAAAAACGCTGCCTGCCAAAACGCTCTCAAGCGCTCACAGCGAGGCGTTTTCAGCAGAGCGCCTAGCGTTTTCAGCTGGCTAAAACCCTTTGGTGGACACACGGCTTACATTATTTAGGTTGGTCGATCAACATTATTGTTCTACTAAACAGAAATTCCATTTTTACCCCTCACAGCCAAAGTACACTTGAACTAATGCCAAGAGTTAGCCGGAAATCTAAAATCTCAGTTGGTGTGCCGTATGATCCACTCGAAACTGGATTTGACACAGATTTGCGGTAATACATCATAATACACAAAATTCAAGAATTTCTGTAAATCTGAATAACAATTTATTAACATCAGGTAAATGTATAATGCCAAATATATAATACATTCAAATATAATCAATACTCTTTGTACTTAAGCTATTCATATCAGATGAATTAATATTCCAAGTTCGAAACAAAGAGGGAAGTCATAACTGCACCCAACAGCAAGGTTAGGCATCTCTCAATTGCTTGCTTTTTGCAACGCCACATGGACTTCTGAAAAACTATCATTAGCATATCCACCGCTGTGCATGAGGGCGTCAAGACAGACCATTTGAGCCTTATAAATAGTGCAGTAGGTCAGTGCGGCTCTATCTATTATTTTTATGAAAGAAGCAGAGAGGACTAACAATGCTGCAGGGTTAGAATGGGCTCAGAAGTGGAGCTCCATTGCTGTCAGGCCTTATGTTTTCATAAAGCTTGTCTCAAAACCTGTGAGCAGTTACTCCACCTCTAGAGATCATAAAAACAGGGATTATATTAATTTTCTGTCAGCCTTGGTGAAGTCTTTGCACGTTAAGAGATTGATTTTTGGTACTGTCATGGTACTCCAATGAGCTGCTTCTGTGAACTTGAAAAGAGTAAGATGCATGCTTTTTAACAGTTTTCAGCTAGATTCTCTTTGTCTGCTGAGGTAAGTGCAGAAAGAATTGACCAGAATAGAACTGCCAATCTTCACAGAAAGAAGCATTGATTCAGTGTTGGTTTGACAAGCACCGAATACACAAACAAACAGGACAAATGGAAAGTAAACCACACTGTCTGGACAATATACAGGCCAAAATAATGACGCAAACAGAACAAGCATATGAATGGAATGTAAAACTGTAACCCCTGCGATTACCTCCTGCCAAACAGACACACAAACACACCAGGGAGAACTATGATGAAAAGAAATGCTGAAGGAAATGTTTATATAAGTGAATAATGCATGTATATTGAAATAATGATCAGTATTTTGATAGTTAAAAATAATCAAATTCAAAAGGAAAGTAACATTTATGATCTCTTGAGACTAAAAAAAATAAAGATGTATTTTTGTTAAATTTAAAAATATACAAATATTTACAAAATATTTAAAAAAAAAAATAAGTTACCTGCATGGTTGCCTTAAAATTTTGACTTAATTGAAATTAAAAATGTGAGTTAATACAATAAAAAAAAATTGAGAATCGACAACCTTTATTCAAATATTATTAAAAGATTTTGTAAGCATGGGTAAAGCATGGGTAAAAGTTAAAGGTATAACTTAAGTGAAGTATACCATTTTTAGGCATGTTCCCCGAACTATACCTTAGTAGGTTGCTTAAGGTATACCTTGTTAAGTGCGACGTTAGCATGCAGGTGCTGTCCGTGGCGGCGGTGCTTATATCGATGGCTCAAGAATCGATTATTTACTCTATGCAGGGGCTGTATCAACATAATATATAATATATGGGGCTGTATAACATATTTGCATTTTGCAAAAAAAATTATGTTCTTTATAAAAGAAGGACTATAGAAATAGTTGAACTTTCATTTATCATACAAAATTGCACCTAAATGTTACATAATTCTGAAATGAGCGCACTAACTAACAATCTCATGCTCAACCGCATCATGGGCAGCTCAATTAAATTATTACAATATATTTTCCATTGTGTCTTGATTTACTCCACAACCAGGAATGATTGCCCATGCAGCAGCTGCATCACATTATTGTGGAAATAACTATATATTTATTATTATATTATATTATTATATTAATTATATTATATATTACCGGTATATCTATTATATTATTAGATGGCCTCGTCAATAAAAACGCAACACGCAAAACATATAATCAGCTGCTACAATGGCAGAGAAAAAAGAAAGAAAGAGGAGTGCCGCCAGCAGCTGATTTCAGGGCTGAGGGGGTAGATCTGTCCAGTTTGTCTCAACAAAGTTGGTCTGACAAGATCTAAAAGCTGCTGAATTTTCTGTTATGGTAGGCAAAATTTATTTTTAATAACAGCTTCTGACATGATAGGCAGGGGACTAAAGTTCTCAAATATGAAATAGTGCACATACACTAAATATCTTTGATTTAGCACAATTCTATTCGCTGCCTCGCTGCCAAAGTTTGACTAAACTCTCTTCCACAATCATTCCCTTTAAATAGGCTCCTAAGCCTTTCCTGTCTAATGGTTTACCAGCTGATGTACCTTTGGATAATATCATTAAAAAGCTAACAACCATTAGTGTTTGTAATGATTTTTTTTTTTTTTAATCCTTGCATTAAAAAAACAATTAAAAAAAAACAAAACAAAAAAAAAAAACAATTCAACTAATTGAACACTGGGTGTATATTACAACTTCGGAATTATATTCGTATAGACTGACATGAAGCTTTTTGCACAGTGGTGGCCACTAGTGGAATGAACTGTTACTGGGGATAAGGTCTGGCTAAGAGTGTTTGTTTTGGGAAACACATTTTAAAGTTAAAGGGATACCTTAAGGTATAACTTAAGAATGACATAGTGTTAAGAAGGTTTCGGGAAATCCAGCCCAGGTTATTTATTTTTTAAGTTAAACCTACAACTTTTTTTTACAGTGTGGAAAATGCTGCCTTCGGAGGACACATTTCAAGGCAGGGTGGCATCAAGTCACGTCCGAATCTAATGTTTGCTTCATTTTCGGTCTCCTGAGAGACCTTCATCTGATCAATTTTTGAAGGCAGCATACATGTATCCTTCATTGCCTTTGATATCCCACAATCCTGTGATTTCCATTCAGTGACAGTTGAACTGGGGGAAAAAGATGGCGTCCAAAAGTTGTGTTTGCTTGTCAAATTGTGTGTAAATGTATGTTTTTTACCAACATTTTCCACTTCTGATGTCATTTCTAGCGAGAAATCACTACTGTAATAATTAAATATGTGTTTAGTTCTCCCCAAAGCTCTCTCTATTTTGCTGTAGATCATTAAACTGTTACACTGCCTTAGAAGTCTGTCTAAAATTAGTTTTGTGAGGTGCCTTCGTGCCCAAAATGCTACCTTTACAAGCCATTGTCTGACAAGGCAGCGAGGCAACGAGTCAGCTACGTTTTCAGACGCAGCCATTGTGTGATATAACGTGGCAATTACAAAAGATTTTAAAAAAAGTTGTTGTTCTCATGATTTGTTAGTTGTTTCATTAGTTAATCTCTGTCCAGCCGTGCCTGTTGTTAATGTGTATTTTTTTACTTCCGGTTCTGTTCAGTACTTTGTTGGTTATAATTTGTGTTGGGTTATGTTAGGACACGGATACTCTTCCTGCGCTTGGTCTTATTTTAAAAGACTTCTTATATCTTTTTCATTGTGCGCCTTCTAAGCCTTACAGTTACTGCAACTTTGAGAAACAAAGTTGTAATTATGCAAGTATTATGAGAAAAAAATCTCAAAGTGAGTGTCCTGATTATAATTTAAAAAAAAGGAAATTTGTAATAAAGAAATAATTGTGCAGCTACGAGAAATAAAGTTGCAATTATAAGTCATAATTATTTTTTATTTCTTTAAATGGTGTCCATATGGTGCAGTTTTACGCTACTGTAATATCTGATACAAACGGCATGGCTGATTTTGTCTAAGAAATGGGTAAGATTAGAGTGACGCTACTGTAATTGATGTTGGTGGTAATATTTGTGCTGGTGTCTTTGCTCAGTAAACATCTCTGAAACACATAAAAAGGGATTGCTTTGTATCATCATAAAATGGCAATTACAGAGCTTTATCAATTGTTGTGATACTATCTAGCAAAAACTCAATGGCTTCAGTAACATTGCCATGCTACAGTGAGTAGATGCGGCCACAATAATGAGCTTATTACAAGCCTCAGCCTGGCACAGATCGATCAGATTAACAGTCATATCTGGGCATACGGTTAAACAGCAGCACATGACAAATGAGTTACACTGTGCCATTGGAGCTGATGACAAATAACTACAATAGAAAAAAAATATTATTCATCTTAGGTAACTACAATCCACATAATTATTTATTTTATTTAAGATTTTGCACACACCTTGTTTTTTTTTTTCCGAGCAAGGCATTTCCCTGTAGAATTTCTCTCCTAACAATGTAAAAGGGCATACACATTATCTCTTAGAAGAAATCACAGCAATTAAATGTAATCTCTTTCATCATGAGACAGATACAATAAAGCTGTCAAGTGCAGAGAAAACAAGACAGTCCAGGGCCAGAACTGACAGACATTCTAATAGAACAAGGAAAGTAATTAGTCTGACTCTGGAACCATCAATACATGCAACCCACACTGAAAAACAAATTGGTGTAGAAACATTTTCACTCAAAAATTTACTCAGAAAGACTGAAATCTATAGTGAAATCTACTCCAATAATCTTTGTTTTAATTTCAACAAAAAAATTTTTTACAGTGCAGTCACAGAAAATATTAAAGTGATTAAATATTAAATTTAATATTGCTGTCAAATTGCATCCAAAATAAAAGCTTGTGTTCAACAATATATGTGAGTGTAACTGTGTATAATGATTATGTATATATAAATACACACACATGCATGTATATATTTAAGAGAAAGTTATTATAAATATATATACATACAGTATATACCTGCAAATTTCTTAAATATATACATAAATGAGTGTGTATTTATATATATATACACACATAATTAGCATGCACAAATATGCAAACACAAACTTTTTTTTTGCACGTGATTAATCAACTTGACACCACTAAATATATTATACTGTTGCACTTTAATTTTTTTGTGTCCTTGTCCTTCTATTCAAATAAAGGTGCACTATGTCGTATTTTTGCAGTAAAATATCCAAAAACCACTAGGCCAGTGTTATATATTTTGTTCAGTTAATTACTTAAAATATCCCAAATGTTTCCAACTATTTGTAAATTGTGAGAAAATTGCTATTTTAACTAAGGACCGGGACGTTTCAGCATAGCGTTTGAGCGAGTCGGCTGTCAATCTCGTCATAACTGCGTTACCCTCGGTTTTATTCTGCAGAAGCGCTTTTCTTTTAGCAGTGTGAACATGTCACAGCAGCGCCGAGCGAACGCACAGAATAATGTCATAACATAATTTTAAACACACTTAAATGCATCAGAGCTGATTTACCTTATAATCATATGGGGGTGAAATGCTGTTTCATGCATACTGATCTTTTTACACTGTTAAAGACTTGGGTTCCCATCCTAAACATAGACAAAGTTTCAAAAACTAATGTTGGGCGTTTGATGGAGTATTTCTGTGTCAAAAATTCTCCTTCCGGTTTCTCACAAGTTTCGGAGAGTTTTTTCCGAGTTTTGGTCGGCTTGACATCGATAGAGCGGAAGGTCCCGTACGGGCTCTTCTCCTGGAAGGGTGCGCGCGTGTGACTAGAGCGAGAGAGGAAATGCACGGCCATAAACACTCTCTCAGGTGCAGATCCAGTCGTCTGAGCAACACTTCTGTAGCGCCGTGCTCCACTTTATTCCTATGGGTGACGTCGAGCGACTTCAACGCTTCAGCACAGCATTCCCGGAAGGCAGCGCTGCAATTGAACCGATTTGAACGCAGAAATGACGAGAAGTGTCACATCACGCTTCAGTCGCGTCGCAAAGTGGATCTCCACCGTTCACTGCTGTCAGGACTTTACCAAATCATACCAAAGAAGTGTGTTTTTGACGGAGCGGTCCCAGCAATAAAGGTTCACGGTCGTGTGCGGTGAGTAAAACTGCTTCAAATGTCTGTTGTTGGCTATCATCGTGTAAGTAAACATCAGTAAACAACACGATCGTGTATAACGTTAGTTAATTTATCAATGGAGCATGCGATCTATGGTGTGTGTTTAAATACATTTGTTTAGCTGACCAATATAGGTGTCAGTTTGTTTATTGTAAAACCACCCAAACATAAACCTAGCGTTCTCACAAAGCGTGCTTCGTCATTCAAATGCGCTAACGGTTACTCCATTGTTGTTCTATATATAACGTTACACTAGTCTGACGTGCAAAACCGTTTTGCTTGCTACTGCTAAGGTTTAGTCGCATACAATAGTCCATAAACCGAATCATGTCCTCATAAACTGCGAGTAAACACACACAAACGTTGACAGGCTACTAAATACAGTACATACCACAGAGACGGCCGTCCTGCTGTTGTGGTTTCTCCTGTTCAATTTATTTCAGCCTCCGGATCTGATTCTGGATCATATCTGTATTAGTTGAATCTGATTTAGGGTAGCGTTTTCTCCACGCTTGAGGACGTCACCGTTTTGTGTGCGCTCTTCATTCTTTAGCTCCGCCCACACGATACGCCTCCAGGCGCTCTTTTTTTTCAGGAAAGACTCTGTACAGCCCATATTTCTTTTATAAATATAATAAAACTAAAGACTTTTCGGAGATATGAAGGATGCAATACTACTCTATAGGTACTCAAGATTGACATGAGATTGACTGAAACTGAGTGTTTCACCCCCCCTTTAATAATCGCATCCATGAACATGATTTCTCCCCGAGTCTTATTTACCACCGGCTGTGGTGAAGACCACATGTCCCAAGATACTATGCTCAAACTTGGCGTCATCAAACTACACCTTTGTTTTGAATAGACACCCTCTAGTGGACGGAAAGTTGCATAGTGCACCTTTAAGTCATTTAAATTAATTACTTTGTATTTAGGGTTAGGATTAGTTGCATGTTATTATGTATCATTTCCTTTTATGTTATATTACTCAAGCAAATGTCCAGCATGTTACTGATGGTTTTAGGCAAACTGATTCATTAATAAATGGCATTTTTGAATCATTCATAACGGTGAAAATGTAAATGTCTTGCAGCTGTTTGCCTCCCTGTATACTGCAGTCTTGCACTCTAGAGACAATCTGGGGTTTACAAACACACCCTCAGACAAGAGTGACTAATCTAACAAGAAGAGTCATACACTGTTGTGCTTATTAAAGCATCTCAGGGTCAGGGGGATGGATTTTCTTCTGTTGTACTACATAAATGGCAACATCAACAAATACTAAACAGCTGCACACATCAAGACAGCACACATTTTGTTTCTTGGAGCACAAATAAGAAGCCTGTTTCCTTCTGTACTCTGTAATACACAGACCTTCTGGGTTTGGAGGGGCCCATGACCCATCAGGCCAGTGTACAGCTCAGAGGGGCCATCCATCACTGGGCCATGGCTGCAGCCTGAGGATAGATTTGCACTCCCCCAGCTGACTCATCCATCAGCACTGGCTCCCCTGCATACGCAAGCAACCTGGAGAGGCCCGGCAAGGCCAGGAAATGTCACGCGCTTCCAAACCTGCCAAATGCTTTGAGATAAGCTCAATGAAACCAATGACCTGAGGCTGCTTTACTGTATTATGCCAACAGTATACCTGTGAGTGTTGGAAATATTCATATATATATCCAGGATTTATTGTATGGTAGAATAGATGGAATAGGAAAATGACCAGAATAATTCTGTTAGCATTTATTTCTGCACTGCCTCAGTTAAATTCACAATGAAATCGATTTTTTTTAATGGAATATTGCAGTATCTAATAAAAAAGGATTCATCTGTGTACATCCTTTTTTTTTGAATGTGCCCTCATAATCTTTACTCAAAATAACTTGCAGCTCATCTCTTCTCTGATAAGGTGTTTACCGACGTGAAGGCGGGACAACCTGTCACTCAAATGACATCACTGCAATAGCATATTACAACCATCCAATCAATTCCCCATGCACAAAATTAAGCCCCGCCCTACATTTTTTCTTGTTTGACAAGCAGATTTAGATTAGCCTAGAAATCTAGACGCACCCTAGCGAGAGCAAATCTAATCTGCCTGCAAGTGTCGTCTAGCAACTCTCAATACCTTTCTGAGCTGTAAAAACCAAACTCTGGTCGGGCCAATCACATCGGTGGGCGTGGCTTAACATAATGACGGCCGAGTTGTGCTTGCGTCCTACTAGTAAACACAGAAACTGGCGAACGGCGGTCTTTCGAATCAGCTTTGACCGTGACTCTGGAAGACTTGGAGTTAAGCTTTTCTCTGAGAAAAGAACGGCACTGAAGTCATTCTTAAAAAGGGAAGATGTGTTCTGAGTTTTGCCGACCGGATACGTTGAATGTTTAATCTATCAACGAGCTCTGCTTCACCTTCGTTGCTCTGGTTGGTTGTAGCGCTATCCTATCGCGTGCAGAGGGAGTTTGAAAGACAACCGTTTATCCCGCTCCTCAGATTGAGCCCTGTCTATGGTGAGTTTCCAGACCAAACATCTTGATGTGGGTCTGGCTTGTCAGGCTAGTTTTAGATCGCAATAGTGAAGAAAAGACTCTTTCGTTTCATGCTGCATTTAAGCCTCATTCAATTTTGTTTGATTGATAGTTTGAAAAAAAAGATAAAAGAAGAGAATTTAAAAAAAATTACAGTATATCAGTACCATATCAGTTAATGGATATTTAATTGTAACTGCTAATTTATTATACATGTATATTATGCTTTGCTGCCATTTAACGCTCATTTAACCAAGTCAATCTGTAAAACAGTAATGATTTGTATTTGTACAACACTGATAAATATAATCTTTCGCACATATTAAAATTAATATCCATATTTTATACTGTGCATTCATAATGTTGTAATGCCTAAAGTCAGCATTTAGATGTATGTTCATTTTTAGCATCTGCAATATGCATAACATAATTATCAGCTGGGATTGGCCTAGAATGTAATCAGCCTACTAATGTATATATATATATATACTGTACATACATACATATTATATATATGTACAGTAACAAAAAATGAGAGGTATACATTTGCAGACCTCCCTTTCATTTTTTTGAACTATCAAGTAGCTCCAAGAAGCAACCAGAAGCGATCTCTGATGCAATCAGTCTGAAAGATGATGACGAGGATGCAGAGAGCAGAATTTGCATGTGGCTTAACTCAAATCTAGCGCATATCAGTTTAATGAAGGAACGGTAGCGCTAGGTTAATGGCGACGCAAACCCATTAACACAGAGCTGCTCTGAGCTGCCACGATGACAAAAGGTCTCAGAGTCTGTGTCACTGTGTATGTGTGTGTATTTATAATTTTGTCACGACAATGTATCTCCAAGCGTCAACAGAGCAGCTGAGAAAAGTATAGTTGTCCCTGTCGGATGACACCTGTATACACACACCCCTATACCTGCACCCATTTGACTGACAGCAAGAGGCCAGCACTGCTAGCAATTAAAAACTTTAATTAATCAGAGCTATTTAAAGATGCCCATTTATCCCCCTCGGCAGGCGCACAGACATGAACGAAAGATAAACGGCAAAGCTCTCCCCCCATCTTCCCATTTTTCTTCCCTTTCATCTTCCCTCTCTCTCTCTCATGCATCCATTCAGGGAACTAAATCAGGTCTGCATGACCAGAGTGACACACTAACATCAGTGGGAGATTTCCACGGCATTATAAAGTAACTATAATAATCTTTAACAGCTCATCTGGGTCACTGTAAGTGCTTGTTAAGGGAAGCATACATGTTACTATTGTTCATGCTTATGGTAAGCGGTGTGAACAAAATTCACAAACCTAACAGTTTGTTCTACAGACATGAAAACATTAAATGTCGGGTGTTATATTATTTTTCCAAGTGCTCCAATGCAGTGGTTCCCAACCAACCAGGGTGTCGTGTTGAAATCCTTCAACAGGTCTCGTACACCTTTTCCAAGGTCAAATTCAAACACTTTCAAGGTCCATTTTAAAGCTTTTTCCAGTACCTTACACCACCGAAAATTACATACCAATACATACTCAAAATGATTATTTCGTGTTTTTAATCACATTAAAACAGATAATGCTATAAACAGCCAAGATTGTGTTTCATAATGGCAGAAGGATCCAATTTTTTGCTTGACTGAAAAAAATAAGATTTTTTAGTGTGAAAACTGTGAATATAATTTATTCTCAGCGTTCCATCAGCTATGACATTTAAATCTCGCATTTCTGTGTATGAGCCCATAAAGCAGCCTAGTGAAATACATATCCATATTTTCATGTGATTTGACCAACACAGTCTCACCCCTACTCGTCAAATGTTGCCGAACGGTCAAGGGACCCTGACGTCAGCTGTTGACGCACAGGGTACCCCTAAATCGCCATTTTTCGACGTACTGGGTAATCCACTGATTTCAATGAGAAACCTAGGACGTCATAAACAGACGTGTTGGGCATGTGAATGTTATCGTTATGATGGAATATATTGGGTTATAATTTTTACATTATGACATGTTGGAGTGTGATTCTCAATTTAATCAGCCAGCACAATTGTATTTACATTTATTTACGCTATGATACACGTTTGAAACAGCAGTCAAACCCCACCCCGCCCTAAACCTACCCATTTGCGTATTATATGATATAAAACACAGACTGTAACAGACAACAGGCACACTTTATTGAAAAAGTCCAACTATTCCGAGGCCAAACGATTGAATTGTGTGAAGAAAAGACCCAAAAGCAATCACCGTCTCTATCCGCGCCGCGCGCCGCGCACCGCGCGCGCCCCGGCGTCACACTGAAGACGCCACAGGTAGACCCCTCGGCGTCACGCGATGGACGAACTGGGAACCCAATTGCTTTCAGTGGGAAACCTTTGGCGTCAACATTAGACGGCAATTCTATCGGTATGAAATCGCGCTGAAGAAGTCTCATTCAGAACACATCGCGATGTTTGGCATCAGATCACGTGTGCCACATGTTGGTGAGTAGTCATACATATTATGTCCTAATATTTGATATAAAGTATTTTCTGCTTGTCGTTATCGATCATGTTCAGTCACTGCATTGTATCTGTCATCATCTCCACTGAGGCTTTGCATTTCTTTGCTTTCTAAATAAACACACCTTGCTAATAGGGTGATTAAACACTGTCACGTGACGTGCTATAGACCTTTAAACATTTGTTAATATTTAATAATAATTACTAGTGTAGTTCCAACGTGGCATTTGTAGTAGAAGCACAATAAAAAAATAAAATAAAAAAACACTTGCCATGCGTTTACCACAGTATTGGTAGTTTTAATGTGATATTTGTTGTAAATAAACAGTAACCACAACAATTGATATTTTTAATGTGATATTTGTTGTAAATAAACAGTAGCCACAACAATTACCATGCTTTAAATGCATTTTAATGTAAAATCCAAATATTGTTATTTAAATAGTATACTTTATAATGCTATATATTATATATTATGACTTTTTTCTCTCTTTCTTTTTTTTTTTACCTGAAAAGACCAAAAGGGCCTCTCGGACTCAGTCAACCCATTCTTGTTTGTGGAGAAGTAACGGAGAAAACCAAAAGCTGCAACAGCAAATATTTGTAATGGTATGTATGTGTTGGTTTGAACCCTTTATCAAACATTTTATTTAGCATTTGTTGTTACTTATTCTTACAAATCCCATATCTCAATCAGTAAGAACATATTCCCGAAGTCTTAATAATTCACAAGATTTAACAAGTTGTCAAATTCGTATGATTCTCGTACATATAGCTCTGAAAAAAATGAAGAGACCACTTAACATGGATTTCTAAATGTTAAGTGGTCTCTTAATTTTTTTTCCAGAGCTGTATTTGTATATGAAGAGTTCAGATGCAAAAGCCTCAAAAAGCCACTTTGGTCACATGACATCAGATATTCAATTATTTTTTCTTAATCAGATCACTTGCACTGTTTATAACGTCCCGTTTGCATGTAAATAATTTATGTGATCACAAAATCAAGTGAGTTATCTACATTTTCAAACAAATTCTTATGATATAGCTTGCTATTACATACTTTTAACTGTCTTAATTTATATGTTTTAAAAACAATAGTATTTGCACAGAGTAAATGATACTTTCTTGTTTTACAGAAGAGAAGAAAGACCAGACCTTATATCGAAGCAAGCTAAGAAAATAAGTCCTTTGTTTAGGGTGAGGAAGGAAGATGGACATCTTGTGCCCGAAGAAGACAGAAAAGTGCGCAAGTCCATTGGTATGTCTTGTATTGAAGCAATGCTGTAATATGTAGTACAAAATTTGATGTTGATCTCTCAAAGGACTATTCATTTCAACAGTGATCATTCTTTCTACTCTGATAAAATACGTACCATTATTCATGTCTAAATATTTTAATAACTCCTAAAATAAGCAAATGAGGTTCTGTATCTTGGATTTATTTAAAATGGTAAATATTTGTTTTCCCTTTTTGATACAATTATTATTACACTTTTGGCCTTCAGTTCTTAAAAACTGCACCGTCTGTTTGTCTTAGATAAAAGTAGACAAGTGTGGGAAAAAGCATTTAGTTGTTATAAACTCCATGTATTTCTCCATTGTTTTGTAGACCATGGATGGTTCTGGGTAGCTTTAGAAGATAATGAGTTGGGACATATTAGGAATCAAATAGTAAATGTTCTTTGAAATATCTGGTTAGTTCTTTCTAAAAGATCTACTGTTTAAAAGGTTGCTGTTGATATGGGTAAATTATTTTTTGTTCAGTACTTGGCTAATATTATGGGCTGAAATATTATACATAATGCTTCAATGTGTATATTATTTTATGTACTGACTGCTGCTTTGTAAATTTAAATCAGGAATTGGCATTTCTGCCCATTTTGAGGTGGAGAGTTTACTGAAGAACATAGGTTAACCTGACTGTACATTAAACTTAATATGAATTGTGTTTGTTGTTTTACTTTTAGACCAGGACTGGAGAACGCCGGATTATACGACTTCTTCCTCTGGTTGAGAAAAGGCTACACAACATCAGTGATCACATCATCTGTACATTGATTATACTGTAGGGTACAAGTGGGCGAACTGTTTAGAAGAAGAAGAACAGGAACATGATAGAGGGAAGAGACAGAAACCAGTCTAGTTGTAATAATGAATCATTATTTTCCAACACTATATCAAATCTGTTTTCTGTATCATAGTTGACTGGATGGGATTATGTGGCACTCATTTGTGTGGCTTCAGCAGCTGTGAATGGATTAATATGATGTTAATGTGTTTTTTAAAACCCATTTTTATTTATCTTGAATCTAATTTGACTTTATTCTACTTTATCTTTTAACTGTATACTGTATCCTCCAATAAAGTGTTGAGTGATAAAGTAAGGTGAGTATTGTGTATGGTGTTTGGTACAGTAAATACACATTCAACAAGTTTATTTAGGTTATCTAATTAATTACCAAGAATATTTTTACTTGAGAAGTAAACATTTTTTATCTGGTTATATTATATTTGGTACAATGCTCCAAAAAGTTGTATATACTTGCATGCTGTGACAAGTATGTCAGTTTTCAGTGAAATAAAGGGAAGGATTACAAACACTTCAAGCTTAACTGAAGATGATCCATGTTGATCATTCTGGTACATCTACTACTGCAATAAAAATTAAAGCATGCACATTTTCGATGCCAGGTACGTGAAGAGGGTGTAGATGAAATTGTGACAATGTCTCTTGTTATTTTACTTAATGGTGCATGGTCCTATATTTAATAGTAATAATGAAGTGTAAATAATATAAATAGTTTTTGTTTACTCTGGAAAGTGGATAATGGCAAGTTGTTGCAGGTTCATCCATTATATTTATTAGTGTTTATCCATAAAAGAAAATAAAACTTAATAATTATTATTTTACAACATTTCTTTCAAATATTTCTGTATTTCATCAGATGGTCTTACAATATCAAAACCTATACACAAGCATGACGTTAGAATAGAAAAGACAAAATACTCTGATATTTAAATGTGACTCAAAGTTTGTTGTCCGTGATGAGGAGAATAGATCTGTGTATGTTGTACTGCCCTTACACCTCCAGGGACCCAGAAGTGGCCCCTTGAAGAGCAAAAAAAAAGCATATTTCAAATGGCTTTAACTCAAAGTCTGGTTAGCGTATCACAGAGAAAATTGGCAGGACAACTGCATATGCAATGTTTACTAAATAATGTTGGCCACAGTTTTCAGACATATATGGAAAGCTGCCATAAAGGTTTTTTTAAAAGTGCTCACAGTAAAATATACAATTTCAGCTTGGCCCTCATATATGTCATATAGGTTTACACAATGAACATATTTTAATATCCAGTTGTCCATTAAATATGTAATTTACTTAACATTTATTGTTTCATTATGAAACCTTTTAAACTACATTACCCATATATCTGTCATTGTATCAATGCAATGGGAAACATGGCGCTGTAGTTCATAGAAGTGTGCAGAAATGCTTAGGGTTAGGGTTGGGTTCTCAGTAAAGGAGTCATTTCTCACAACATAGCGACACTTTATAGTTAGCTTAACGTATTACTGACGTAATAACACCAAAACATACTTTGTAACATGAAACGCCGTTTTATATGAGTTAAAACAGATAGTCCAATCACAGCGCGTTCTGCGATAAAGTCACAGCCAATGACAACCCAGCTGAACACAGGCGTCACACTTACTTGTCCATTTATGGTAAATTATATCACATCTCATCCGGTTCAACTGAAGGGGTAGATTCCTTAAAGAATTAATATTTAGGCTAAATATTATATTTATTATAATAAATATTAAACATTATTTATTCTAAATATAGGCTAAATATTTATTTATTCTAATTAAATAATAAAACTCACATTTTAAAATGAAAGTCTTCTTTGTGTGGTTAAACGGATGCATAATAAATATATTTGAAAGAGAATCCTTTTTCTATGCAATGGTCTACAAGCATAAACTTCTTTAAGCCATCCTTTACAATCTGAACTCTTGGAATTAAAACAAATATAACAAAAGCACAATGAATGCACACAATTTTGTAAGCATATTCCAAGATTTAATGTCAAACAGTTTAAATACAAATGTAGTGCCCATATATATATATGCAAAAAAATAACATTTTACATTCTAAACTTTAATACTATATATTTGCAATTATTATTCACTTTTATTGTAACTAAATTAAATGCCAATTAAAATAGTTGATGATTATTGTAAATGTTAACCATTTTCAGTAAGAAAATACTTCTATAAAGTACATTCATGTTACAGTTACATTAACAAGGTAGTGATATAATGATAGTGAAATAATGATAGAGGTAGTTATGGTGGACATGTACTTTAGTGACCATTGTAATAAAAGTTTTAATGAATAATTATTGATTTCAAAAGGTATTAACTCTCACTATCTTCATTTGTTCAAACAAACAACAAATGCAGAAATATACATTGGACTATAGCATCATGAAGTCAATGCATGACTAGAACTAGTGGATGGCAATAGATATGTCCTTCACTAAAACTCCTGATGATAAAGGCATAGGCAGACATCAAGAACAGTTTATGAATATTGGTTCTGCATATATCAAAGAGATCATAAGACTCCACAGACTCCACGTGAAGACTTTGAGACACTGTGACAGAGCAAAGGGTGCACTTCACTGGACATGTCCTATGCATGCCCAAACAACAACACCCAAAAACACTTATGAAGTGGACACCACCAGGAGGACGCACGAGACAGGGAAAACCAAGGAAGATATGAGACAGATGTTTCACGAAGACCTCAATGCCGGTGTTCCATGAGAAGATGTGAAAACGTGGCCACAGATCGAATATGTTGGAGGACACATGTTGCCCAATGCGCCCAGGACAGGCAATAATAACCAACTGCAGAACCGCAGAACCCATATACGTCACTCACAACGCTCTGAGGACAACAGCGCCATGCCACAGTCTCATGCCGGAAGTGGGCGGAGTTCACGAAAACTAAACAATCGGCACGGCGGAAGAAGAGAACACGGTAAACAGCTGTTTTGTGTTGTGGTTTAATCTATCAAGTTTATTTGTGTTGTGTATTTGATCCATCGTTGTTGTATTAACACTTTATACAGAACGTGGCTCTATTTTTTTCTAATGTGCTCTGCTTTACGATGTCTATCGCGTCTGTTGATATGGTCTTGGTTTAAGTAACATAATTGTTTGTGATTTTATTTTGTTGTTGGCGCCGTATTTTTTATTTGCTTTTATCTGATACTGACCAGTGTTTTATGTGTTTTTCCCACTAATTTATTGAGGCATTACGATTTGGAGAGGATCAGCTTTACTTCATGTACATCAATGCAAGACATTCTGCAACAGTTTCTACTGCCCAGTGTTTTAAACTGACCAGATGGCACAGTACACCTTCAAATTCACTTCAAAAAGCAGCTGTCCATGGAGGTATGAAGGTTTTGAGTTATTTGTTTATACACAGTAGCAAGAAATAGTATTTATTTGTTGTCCCTTTTGAATTAGTTGGTTATAAAGTTTCAAGTGTATATATATATATAGTGCTTAAGCTAACAAAATGCAAACACTATTTCATGTGTTTGAATGTGTCCCATTAAAATTAAATTAAGTACACAACCAAGCATTATATATATCTGTTTGATTTTGTTGCAGTAAATTGACAATCAGAATGTCACACAGGATAATGGAAGCTGATCAAAAACAAGGTTAGTTTTAAAAAGCTCTAATAAAGACATAAGCTACTTATACAGATAGTGTGTTGTTATATGTCAGATTTTCCAGGAATGTTCTTCTATTCTATAATGTTCAATTGTTTTAGACTGTTCCACAACAGTTGGATGGCTCTATTGACAGTAGGATCTTCATGTCAATGGTAAGAAAAAGAAGGAAAAGGTAATTTTTTTTTTAAATACAAGCTTCCCTTCATTAGGATAAAAAACATGAGGGCTTTTCACACTTGAAATAGTAAACTCCGGATATACAGAATCTTGGGTTATCTTGCTTCATGTTTCACACTGATCATCATTTACCTGAGATGAACAATTAATCCTGGGTATTCATACACTGCCGTTCCACACTGTACTTTAATAAACCATGGCATAACATATGTGCATTATCAGGGTCACTGACAGACACTGCACTGCACACAATATGTTTTCATAAATGCTCAAGCTTTGCATGTCCTTGTATTACAAGTTTTTCCTGAATGGACATTTCAGACTATACAATAATTTAAATGGTCTCTTCTTCGCTGCAATTGCGTTTTCTGTTTGCATTTGATGTTTTTCCTCTTCAATGCTGACTTTATTATTTATATAGAGTGCACAGTGTTTCAGTGACTGTCCAAAGCACGTAAATATAAAAGTGTGAAATGTTACTTTACCCGAGGTTAAAAGTGTGTTTAGAATGACGATAAGCTCAGTGTGAGAAGCCCTATGAAGGGCTTGCCTTTGTTTCTGTATACATTTTGAACTGAAAATGGTTAATTCATTTGATTGTGACAGGGTATCATTTATGTCAGAAATTTAGACATGAGAAACTGAATTTCACAACTTTATTATACATGCTACATCCTGACTTCAACACACGATATTGTTAAAACACTTCCAACATTTCATCCTATTTGTTTGTACCCTTGTCTCATGAAGGAGCCACGGATCACAGAAGACTCTGGAACAACCAACTGTTTTCAACAGTTTAGTGGAAGAGCCCTGATTTCTGAAATGTGAAAGTGGAAGACTAGGAAAAAGCCCTTCAACTTTCACAGGCTGAATGGTTGACCGACAACTGGCCAAAGAGACAGTTGTCAATGTTTATAGAGGTCACTTTTATTTTAGATTTAATTTGTCATGTACCTGCTGTGCAATAACTTTCAACTTAGTTCAATTTATTCCCCTTGGTCTGATTGTGTATTTTTTTTAAAGCAAACCCAAGCTAGTATATGACGCCTTTGCTACTTAAGGGGATTTTTAAGGAACATTTTATAAAATTAAACAATTTCTGTGTGTTTTGGGGTTTGATTAATCTGAATCATGCATAACAGTGTAGAATTGTGTAATATATATTATCTACTATGAATAAAAGGTTTATTCTGAGATGCTTGAGTAAAAAACAAATATATTGTGTCATAAAAATAAATGTTCAAATGCTCAATCTTTGTTTTCATTTTTTGTGTGTTAAGATTTGTGTTCAGTTTATCTAATATAATATTTAAGACATAATATAAATAAAAAATAATAGCAACTTTTTACTTTAAAAACGTTACAATGTTTTTTTTATAAATACATTTTTTAACGTAAATTATTTTATTTTGTATTAATATCCAGTATTGTTTATTTTAAAACATATTTATATGATTTAACTATGAGTGAGTATATCTCTCTAGCCTATCTATCATCTCTCTATCTATCTTCAATTAGAACTTATTAATTAAATACTTGACATTATTAACATCGTTTAAACTTTGGGCTTGAAACGCTCCAAATAGAGCAATGTATGCGAAGATAAATCAGCTCCGCCCACTTCCGGCATGAGACTGTGGCGTGGCGCTGTTGTCGCCCTCAGACTGTTGTGAGTGACGTATATGGGTTCTGCGGTTCTGCAGTTAGACCTGTCTCAGGACAGGACATGATGATGATGTTGTCAGTTTATACATAACTGTAAGATTTATTTCTGTAAAAAACGATGCATAATTAAATGTTAAATACATTTATGTAATAAGTTCACAGATATGTGTGCATTCCCATTATTAAAAGTATATAATAGCAAGCTATATCATATGAATTTGTTTGAAAATGTAGATAACGCACTTGATTTTGTGATCACATACATTATTTACATGCAAACGGGACGTTAATAATAATAAAAAATAATTGAATATCTGATGTCATGTGACCGAAGTGGCTTTTTGAGGCTTAGCATCTGAACTCTTCATATACAAATACAGCTCTGGATATACTATACTATTTAAATAACAATATTTGGTTTTTACATTAAAATGCATTTAAAGCATGGTAATTGTTGTGGTTACTGTTTATTTACAACAAATATCACATTAAAACTACCAATACTGTGGTAAACGCATGGCAAGTGTTTTTTTATTTTATTTT
This sequence comes from Pseudorasbora parva, assembly GCF_024679245.1. Lineage (NCBI taxonomy): Eukaryota > Metazoa > Chordata > Actinopteri > Cypriniformes > Gobionidae > Pseudorasbora > Pseudorasbora parva. Next base: position 44,412,275 of record NC_090173.1, on the reverse strand, counting down.
TTTATTGTGCTTCTACTACAAATGCCACGTTGGAACTACACTAGTAATTATTATTAAATATTAACAAATGTTTAAAGGTCTATAGCACGTCACGTGACAGTGTTTAATCACCCTATTAGCAAGGTGTGTTTATTTAGAAAGCAAAGAAATGCAAAGCCTCAGTGGAGATGATGACAGATACAATGCAGTGACTGAACATGATCGATAACGACAAGCAGAAAATACTTTATATCAAATATTAGGACATAATATGTATGACTACTCACCAACATGTGGCACACGTGATCTGATGCCAAACATCGCGATGTGTTCTGAATGAGACTTCTTCAGCGCGATTTCATACCGATAGAATTGCCGTCTAATGTTGACGCCAAAGGTTTCCCACTGAAAGCAATTGGGTTCCCAGTTCGTCCATCGCGTGACGCCGAGGGGTCTACCTGTGGCGTCTTCAGTGTGACGCCGGGGCGCGCGCGGTGCGCGGCGCGCGGCGCGGATAGAGACGGTGATTGCTTTTGGGTCTTTTCTTCACACAATTCAATCGTTTGGCCTCGGAATAGTTGGACTTTTTCAATAAAGTGTGCCTGTTGTCTGTTACAGTCTGTGTTTTATATCATATAATACGCAAATGGGTAGGTTTAGGGCGGGGTGGGGTTTGACTGCTGTTTCAAACGTGTATCATAGCGTAAATAAATGTAAATACAATTGTGCTGGCTGATTAAATTGAGAATCACACTCCAACATGTCATAATGTAAAAATTATAACCCAATATATTCCATCATAACGATAACATTCACATGCCCAACACGTCTGTTTATGACGTCCTAGGTTTCTCATTGAAATCAGTGGATTACCCAGTACGTCGAAAAATGGCGATTTAGGGGTACCCTGTGCGTCAACAGCTGACGTCAGGGTCCCTTGACCGTTCGGCAACATTTGACGAGTAGGGGTGAGACTGTGTTGATTTGACAGATTATTTTATGAAATATCAAAAAATCTAAAAGGTGTGCATCATACCTGATACCTAGATGAACACCTTAAAGTTAGTTTTATCTCTTCATTTTTCTCTCTTCAGTTTAATCTCTTCAAGTCATTCTCTTCAAATTGAAGTCAGAACATAGTCCCACATGAAATAGACCGGCTGATCGTGAGCACAGCAGGTTTTGTTTTAGGCTCTCCAAATTTATTTCTCCATTTAATGAACCAAATTCAGTCAGATGGGTATTTGTTGTGAAAGAAATACAGTTAAAATTTCAAGCATTTTATCCAATATGCATGCACTTTCAAACCTTGAAAACACAGCATCAAAGTTCAAGCATTTTCAAGGATTTCAAGCATCCGTATGAACCCTGCTTCAAACTATTTTAAATTGCTCAATAGCGTAGAGCATACCAGCAATCTCTAATAATAACAAAGAACACACATAAATGGATAGTAAAAAATGCAAATAATAAAGGTTGGTCTGAATTTCGCCGCAGGATTGTGCATAATTTTAATTCCTGTGCTAATATTGAAAGCATGCACATAAAGCCGCCTCTTGTACAGTTTGTGAGTGCCGAACACGCTTAAATGGTCAAATACACAGAAAAATACTGTCACAATGTTGTTTATTCACTAAACAGTTCAGATTCAAAAAGAAAACACGTATGTGACAGAATTACAGTGCCACATACTGGTCTGGCATGGTCAGTTTCAGTAGTTTCGTGTGTGCGCAGATATTTCTTGAGAAGAGGGGAAGACAGATTGGATAGGGAAAGCTCTGGCTTCATGTGGATGTGGCCTTATTTTACCTTTGATTACTTGATTACCGTTTCTATAGTATTTCTTACTTGAATAGGCCTAGTAATCATTTTGACATGTCTGATCTTTTGTGCTTTTAGTTCTGCCCTCTGTGACCTAGTTTTCCCTGTTGTTGATTAGTTTCTACCTGTGTTCATAATTATCTTGTTTTTCTCTGTTCTTTAAGGCCTTTGTTTTCACCCAGTCACCTCAATCAGCTTCCTAGTTTAGAAGTCAGGGCACTGATCAGGGAGTCGGCCATTTTAAAGGCGGAATCCAAGCGCAGAATCCTTCCAGGGCACTGAAATGTTCGATGTTCATTATGCTCCCTGGACACAGTTCTGAAGCACAGAACTCAAATCACGTGAGCCAACTCGCTAAACATAATTACCGATAACCACACGCGATATGTTTTTAAAATCAAAAAAGATTATTTTATTATATTTCTGTGTAAACAGACTCCGTTAGACAGGTAATGGACACAATCAAGCTAACAGTTATAATTTGTTTATGGCTGAAATGTTGCACGTATATGTAACAAGCAAAGTATTTGCCATATTGTACAATTCCGGCCAACTTTACAAGTAATGTCAGAAAGATATCAGCTTTGCTGTTGTTCATAATCAGGGTATCCGCGGGGTCTTGAAAAGTCTTAAAAGGTGATAAATCAATTTTGGGAAAATTAAGACCCTCATAAAGTATTAAAAAGTCTTATCACGGCGTTATAAAGTCTTACATTTTGAAAGTATTTTGTTCAAGCTTTGTCAAAAGAGTTTGACTCCAAAAAGTATTTATGAATATATTTCTTCTCATCCCCATAAGTATTAAAAAACAACGGGGTGCTCAGTTGACATTAAACAATGCTCTTGATTGAATAGCTTTTGTAAGTTTAATCAGGATTAATCTTTCATTTAAACAGTTAAATATGCAGTTATTTTACATTTGATTACTTTATTCAATTTCTGTACCTTTCTGCAGGCCAGCAGGCCTGTACATTATTATTTAATGTACACATGAGTGAGGTTGAGTTAAACATTCTAGTTTGAATTTTATTTTTCGGTTTTCGGCTTTGGTTTCTTTTTTTTTTTGTTTCAGCCAAGAATTTTGATTTCGGTGCATCCTGTTTGGACAATGTTCTGCTCGGTATGTTGTCAACACGCTTCAAAGATGCCAAAACGAATAGTTTCATTCTTGGGACTAAAAACCATAAAACTGGAAGCCATAAAAGACCACAAATCATCGTGAAAATGTCAGTATTTCATTGGGACTTGAGATTAAATAAACTGCTTAAGTATTGTAGATCTTGTAGCATTAATTTGTTAAAAACAAAAAAGTGGCTGGTAAAAATATTGAGTGGTAGACTTTGAAAAAAGTTAATTTCCATCCCTGGCGAGCGCTGTCTACAGGTGACGTCATGTATTTTGCGAAATGCGCAGTTAGGGGATGTGTCGCCCTCCAAACGCTGCAAAACAGATATGCAATATAAACAATACAACATTGGCCTACGATAGAGATTTTAAGTCTACATTCGACTACAACTGTTAGTTAAAGGTTTGTTGCCAATTAGAACTTGAAGTGTGATGAGGTCTTAAAATATTTTGAGAAGGTCTTTAAAAAGTCTTTAAAAGGTATTGAAATTAACTTCAGGATTCCTGCATATACCCTGATAATGACGTTGTACAAGGACGTTGTCACGTCGCCGGATATAGAGTCATCAGTGTCCCAATGTGTAGTGTAGTGAGCCAGCGTCTGTTACTGTCCAGTGCCCAAACTCTGTAAACGATATACCGATTCACGAGCGCTTGGTTGCTTTTCTCCTGAATCTCCTGTGTTTGTGATTAAAAGCCATTGAATTTTTCTTCTTTGTCATTGTGTGCTCCTTGACCACAGCCAAACGGTTACACTCTTAGACCTATCTGAAACACTATAAAGGGTTAATTCACCCACAAATTCATCATTAATTCCTCACCCTCATGTCGTCTCAAACTCTAAGACCTTGTTAATCTTCAGAACACAAATTAAGATATTTTTTATAAAATCAGAGAACTGTCTGACCCCTCCATAGACACCAATGTAATTAACACTTTCAAGGTCCTGAAAGGTAGGAAAGACATCATTAAAACAGTCCAAGTCAGTCGTTTAAAAATAATGACTTAACAATTTCATCTAGTTTGTGTCAGTCTCCTCCGCTGTTGACGCAAGAGTGCAGCGCTTTCAAGTTACAGCAACCGATGATTCATGAAATTAAGGATGAACCACTGGAGTCACACATATTTTAACAATGTCTTTACTACATTTCTGGCCTTTGAAAGTGTTAATTAAATAGCTGTCTATGGAGGGGTCAGAGAGCTACTAAATCTATCTATTAAAAGTATCTACATGACAGGCCTACGCCAGTTCTTCCCGCAGGCTATCATAAATGGTATTTGAATATTGATTCTTTACGAAGTATTTTATTGAAGTTAGAAATTCCAGTATCGTGACAACACTCATGTAGGGCACCACAAATTATCGAACATTTTCAAAGGGTGCAGTGGCTGAAAAAAGATTGGGAAACACTGCTTCAACATACAGCATGTTTTTTGCCTGGTCGATGATAAAACAGGTGAAGGAATTCTAAAGACTTTGAAGAAGAGAACCGCTATATTGAGACCAGAATTTCAAAGAAACTGCTGGTTGGCTCTTTTTCATCTAACAGGGAGTACTATAGCAAGCAGAACTTACATTTAATAAGCAACATTTAAAAATCTAGTTACTGCCAGTTTAATAACAGTGATCCACCTTTGTCATCTAGAGCAGATTTTTAGCAGGCCTCATGCACTTAATCTTTTGGAATTGACGTTTTGTCTCAAAGCAATGGTTTTGATTGAGAGGTCTCTTCAGATCGAGATTTGATTGATAATGTCTTGATGAGAGTCTCTTCAGCTTACATGAGAACACTCTGGGGTCAAAACACAATGTGTGGGTGGTTCATCACTTACTGACTGTCATGACTCTCAAATGGGACGCAAAGTGACTGATGTACTCAAAGGCCTGTGTGTGGCATGGCTCACAGAGTCATCTTTTATCTCTGCTCCCTTTTAAACAGGGATTTCATGATGAAACTAGTATTTAATCTTTAATCAGCATCGTTAGGCTGCAGATTAATTGCTTGTTTTGTTGCAACAGTTGATGATGAAAAGGAGGGTTATATGCCACAAACATGAAAACACTGGCACTGAAGAGACAGATGCATTAATAACATTGTGAAAGGTTAGACATTAACCTTAACACAAAAACTGTGATTTTACCTTTTCCATTAATTATATTTTACATGCAAGCTTTTTGTGATTCATTAAAAGCCTCAATGATACTTTCAAACTGAAAGGGGGATTCTGAAATCCACTGCTGCTTCAATATACCTATATATTCTAATTAATAAGCAAAAACTTAACCAATATTGATCCTCCTTTATTATGATGATTTTTTATTATTCTTTCCAGTTATGATTTTGCTTAAGAACCACCGATTGCTTCTCGTTTTCTAAAGTGTGGTGACTGGGGGGTCTGGCCTAGAGATGTGTGATGTGTCCCTAAACACTTGATAGCGATGTTGTGTGTTTGGATTTTGGAGGTATCACACACCCCTAACATGTCAGGAGTGCAGAAACAGTGTTTGCTCATTAGCCCAGCTTCCAGATATGAAATATGGATTTGTCTTTCATTTTATATATGTTTTATTCATTTTATATTTCTGAACACTGAAACACTTAAGAGTCTAGATGAATATTGCCTGTGATGTACTATTGTCTGTACCACTCACTGAGAGAAACCACAAGCTATCAGTATGTTTTGGGGAACATTCTAGTTAGAATAGGAGCTCGATAAACTCCAAATTTGCAGAGACAGATGAGTGTTGGGTGGACTTGTTGTTGGTGCCTGCTCCAGACCTGGAAGGTCACTACAGGCCTATGGACACGTGCATCCGATTACCTGATCATGTGTGGAAATTTACCAAGAATGGTCATTTTCTTTGAGCCAAACAGAATCGTTCACCTTGCAGTAATGACGTAGATAGACCTTGAAAACAGCATAGCTGTTGGGAAAAGTGTGTGTACAATAGGCGGGGCGACGAGACAGTGAGAGAGGGAGCGTGGCCTACAAACTCCTTGAGAGACTTGAAGCTGGCTTCTGTTAATGAAACTGCAAACTATTCTTCAGTACATTTTTAGGAAACACTTTAGAATAAGGGCCATTATTAATAGATAACTATGCAGGAAGTAATGCAGCACTAAAAAGTAGCATACATTAACACTTCAGCTACTACTATTAACTAATATAGAAACAAGCTGAACTAATCAGTAAGTAACATCGAATTCAGGACAAATATAGTTCCTTATTAGGTAATTAATATTTACTGAATGAGACTGGCATCACTAAATAACTAATAGGTAACAAGCAAAAATGATAAAGAATTACTTATTAGTTACTAATCACAACATTAACATGTCTGAGACAACTTCTAGTGATCTGGACCATTATTTTAAAGTGGAAAACATTGTTAGATAGTAGTTCTTAAAATTATCCTTTGTTACTCTGAATAAAAACATAAAATGCATCCCTAATTACTCAAGTACCCAATCTTCAAGGACTACTGGTGATCTGGACCATTATGTTAAAATGAAAAAACATATTTTCCAATTTAAAATAATTGTCCAGATCACTAGTAGCTCATGCAGAATGACTAGGTAACACTTAAGCGATGCATTTTATGACTTTATTCAGGAAAAGAATATGATTAATTACATCTCAGACTCACAATAATGTTGTGATAATTGGTCAGGTAGTTAATAGTTATTAATGAGACTAATCTCAGTCATTAATTATTGATTACTTAATAAGGAACTATCTCCTAAATGTGATGTTATACTGATTAGTTCAGCTTGTTTCTATATTAGTTAATAGTAGTAGCTGAAGTGTTAATGTAGTGCTACTTATTAGTCCTGCATTACTTCCTGCATAGTTATCTATTAATGACCGTCCATTTTTCTAAAGTGTTACCAATTTTTCTTTAATAATTGCACTAATGACTCTTAGTCTTCATATTTCACAACTGGTATTGGATCATAAACTGTTAACCCCTAACAAAACCAACTAAAATGCAAGCTCAAATTCACAATTTCCTGATTTAAATAGGACACAGACAGACAGACAGACAGTCAAACATGTACAATAGTTGTTTTGTTTGCAATACTGAAGAATAATGTTTGTATAGTGCTTTTCATAAGTGCCTTATACTCTAGTTTGGAGACTAATGTTGTGTGAAAAGAACATTCAAGTGCTCTCTCAAATGTTCAGATGGGCAATTCCATCCTGAAAATATCCCGTCGCTGCGGTATGAACACAAAGCGGAAATTGGCCCTTTGATAAGCTGTAAACAAACCACTCAAGCATATATACAGTTATCTTATGACAATAGAAGCAGAAGTGCAGCCATGAGAGTGACATCAAATAACATCAAACATTCACACATAAAGAGCATACATGGAGACACACACACACACACACACACACACACACACACACACACACACACCTGTGAGACACAAATGCTGACAAGGAAATGGACAAAAAGATTGAAAGTGCCAACACAATTCATCATTCTCCCTTGGGGACGGTCTCCGTCATGCTCATATTTCTGCTCTTTAGTATATGCCATGTTAAATCAATATTTTGACTGCTCATGTGCCATGTTTTATTGAAGTTAAAATCATTAGTCGTTTATAGATTATACACCAGAGTAAAACATGAAACCCCCAGACAAGACGTATCAAAATTATACAGCAAAAACATCATTAATCATTCCATTAACTCAATGTAGGTATTGCTTCCAAACAGATTTGGCTGTTATTCAATCTAAGTGCAAGTAATTCCTGCGGCACATTCAATAAACACAAACCACAGGGGCCGTATATATAGTTTACAGCACAAATATCGTTGTTGTAAAATGTAAAAGTATAATCAAAACTGTGGCATGTTACTCATCCTGACATCATTTTCTTAAGGAATTTTGTTTTGTTCTCTAGTAATATGCATGTATTAATTGATTAATTCACTCCTGATTAGGTTAATAGTTCTAACCCCATTGTGCAAGTCTTACTCAGGGTTTTTGGATTTATTTCTGAATGTAGTGTGCATGAAGTGCCTTGACGAATGATAAGAAAATGAAATCAGATGTTGTGTGTCTATTTGCTGAGTACAGAATAATCTAGAATGGTGGAGCTAATGTTTTATGTATTTCCTTTTATAAAGTGCTGGTCTTGCTCTCACCTGGAAAGAGTGATGGTTCCAGCGGTGGGGCGGCTTATCTTTGTGAAGAGTCTGTTCCCTGGGAAGCCCTCCTTAACCAGGGACCTATCAGTTTCAGCCAGGTTAGCGCAGTGTTATGGTAAAACTGACCTTTAATGTGTTTTCGAGAGCAATGTCAAAGCATACAAATGAGGTAGTAGCCTACACCGCCTGAGGAGCAAACAAAAGAGACACAATAAAAGCATAGTACAACACCATAAAACACAAAGAAATTCAAATATCATGTCAAGCTGTGAAAATGGATGCTTTAAGAGAATTGCAACTGAAAACCACTGCATATATGAAATCACAAACCTTGAAAGTGAAGGGCCATCAAGTCCTTTCAAGGAAAGTGTGTTCATTTGGCGGCCATATTTCAGGCATCCAAGTCATCAATTTTAATGGAGGAATCCTTAAATCTCACAATTAAATACCATTTTAAATCAGCTAAAAATTCTGTCATTAACTGTCCCACCAACCTGATCTCACAGATTTCCGTGAAATCAACACGGACCCTTAACGCAAAAATCCGTGGTAGTTTCACGGAATCGCTGAAAATTCTGCGATGGGTTCACGGAAGTGATGCCTATGTAAGTCAATGACAGGCAGCATCCGTGGTCCACACACGGATTCCCTGTTCCAACACCTTATATTCGTCAGTTTAATTTAGTCAGCATAATTTCCATAAAACCTAGCCATTTGTGTATTATAAAAAACAGGATATAACAGGCAGATACACAGATACTGCAGGCACAATTTATTCAGAAACTACAAATATTCCAAGTGTTCCGAGGCCAAACGATTGATTTGTGTGAAGAAAATCCCCAAAAAACGAGTCCATCCGCCGAATATTAATACAATAAAATAATTAAATGTGGGAATCCGTGTGTGGACCACGGATGCTGCCTGTCATTGACTTACATAGGCATCACTTCCATGAACCCATCACGGAATTTTCGGCGATTCCGTGAAACTACCACAGATTTTTGAGTTAAGGGTTAAAGATTTCAAGGAATTCTGTGAGACCAGGTTGGTCCCACGCATGTCAATTATCATGCTCAATAGCATCAAAAAGCTTCTTTTTTTTCATCTGAGTGCAGTTTTCGTGATTTTTGACCCATATGTGAACACTCCAAATGATATCGGACCCCTTTAAAGCAAACCGAGCTGAGACAATCTCAGGAAGTGGTCAGCGTATGGTTGGCTAAAAACATGCAATCTGAACACAAACCGCTCTGGGCTTACTTGATTTTTCTGTTTGCGAATTTCAATGTTTGGTCATCAGATGCCTCCGTAGAAATCAGCTGTTCACCATGGCTGATTCTTCTGACAAAGAGTTACTGGTGTCGGATGCAGCAGAGAAGAGGAGATCCAGGACTTCCAAACAAAATGGGCTTTATTTATATCAGCCATCAATGTTTTATATATTAAAGCTACACTGTGTGATATTTCCCCCCATCTAGAGGTGAAAAGGTATATGACCATCCAGGAATAATAGTTTCTGTTCCTCTCAATTCTGATTTCGCTTTAACTCCTACGGTGGCCAATTTAGTCCAAGATTAACATGGCAATCCCCCTCTTCACATTCGACACGGTGCCATCGAGTGTTAAAACGTGAAAGGCGAAGCTTGAATTTACAGGTATGTCCCTCTTTGGCTACTTTCAAGATGGAGGGGCAACACGACCGGCATTCAAACCCCTCACCCGTATGTATTTTCAATGGACTATTATAAACTTACGAGAATACTTTATTACTCGAAAGAAGTAAATATACATTAATGAGGACATATATTTTTGAAAGAACTAAGTGTTTTTAGCTAAGAATAAACTAAAAAAGTTACACAGTGTAGCTTTAAAGTAACTTAAGACCAGAAAAGGAAGAAATGAACATGAGGGAACTAAATACACACACTGAAGACTGACTAAACGAGGAGGAAAGGTAATACAAATGACAAACGAACGTAACACAGCTGGAAGGAACTAAACTAACGTTTAGTTGTGGCGGGAAAGTGGCGGGAAACAGAACAAAGGAACATGTGACAACTCAAACCAGAAAGTGTAGGGGCAAAAACACAACAGAAACAGACCAAACATGTAACATTACACTTCTTTATTGCATATTCAACCGCTTCCGCACTGAGACGCGGCTGCGCACCATGCCAGTTTAAAATGGAGTTATGAGCGCACAAACCTACTGGAGCACATGCACAGAAGCCAGCTGTCACAGTGTATGTAGGCTACTAAAAAGAATCTTTAGTCTTATTGCATTTATTTTCACATAAACAGGTGGTTTTATATATATATATATATATATATATATATATATATATATATATATATATATATATATATATATATATATATATATATATATATATATATATATATATATGTATATACATACAGGGGGTATAGAAAGTGTTCAGACCTGCTTACATTTTTTACTCTGCTATATTTCAGCCATTTGCTAAAATTATTTAAGTTAATTTTTTCTCATTAATGTACACACAGCACCCACATTGACAGAAAAACACAGAATTGTTGACATTTTTGCAGATTTATTAAAAAAGATGAAACTGAAATATCACGTGGTCCTTTTCAGACCCTTTATCAGTATTCAGACCCTTTGCTGTGACACTCATATATTTAACTCAGCTGCTGTCCATTTATTCTGATCATCCTTGAGATGGTTCTACACCTTCATTTGAGTCCAGTTGTGTTAGATTATACTGATTGGACTTGAAGGAAAGCCACACACCTGTCTATTTAAGACCTTACAGCTCACAGTGTATGTCAGAGCAAATGAGAATCATGAGGTCAAAGGAACTGCCTGAAGAGCTCAGAGACATAATTGTGGCAAAGCACAGATCTGGCCATGGTTACAAAAACATTTCTGCTGCACTTAAGTTTCCTAAGAGCACAGTGGACTCCATAATTCTTAAATGGAAGACGTTTGGGATGACCAGAACCCTTCCTAGAGCTGGCCGCCTGGGCAAACTGAGCTATTCGGGGAGAAGAGCCTTGGTTAGAGAGGTAAAGAATGACCCAAAGATCACTGTGGCTGAGCTCCAGAGATGCAGTCGGGAGATGGGAGAAAGTTGTAGAAAGTCAACCATCACTGCAGCCCTCCTAAGCACACAGCTAAAATGGCTTCACAACTCCATTACTATTCTTGAATGGCCCAGCTAGAGCCCTGACTTAAACCCAATTGAGCATCTCTGGAGAGACCTGAAAACGGCTGTCCACCAACATTTACCATCCAACCTGACAGAACTGGAGAGGATCTGCAAGGAGGAATGGCAGAGCATCCCCAAGTCCAGGTGTGAAAAACTGGTTGCCTCTTTTCCAAAAAGACTCATGGATGTATTAGATCAAAAGGGTGCTTCTACTAAATACTGAGCAAAGGGTCTGACTACTTAGGACCATCTGATATTTCCGTTTTTGTTTTTTAATAAATCTGCAAAAATGTCAAAAATTCCGTGTTTTCTGTCAATATGGGGTGCTGTGTGTACATTAATGAGAAAAAAAAATAGCTTAAATGATTTTAGCAAATGCCTTCAATATAACAAGGTGAAAAATGAAGGGGGTCTGAATAAATTCCATACCGACTGTACATCTTTGTGTAAACATTGAACTAAAAAACTTTGAACTATAAAAAACACAGAACTGGACTAGATCAAAAAAGCAACCATCTGAACACACAGGGGTCTGAGACCACATTCCTACTAAAGTGGACCAAAAAAAGGATCTGAGTCCTATTTCAGGTATGGGGACAATGTGAACGTAAAGAGAACTGGGTCCTTTTTCACTTGGTTCACCTCTTGGTCCACTTAAAGGAGTCTGAGTTGTTGTTTTTTAAAGAGGACTCAAGTGTGAAAACACCCTTACTTTTCCAGGCAACCCGTAACCCGTGTTTTTCTTATAACCGTGAAAATGTACTGGAACAGCAGTTAAACCCGTGACTTCTGGTCATTCAAGTCCTCCTAGGATGTTCATATTTACGAGGTGAGAAGTCATCTTGTGCGTTTAATGGTGCGTTCAAGCCCTTCTGGGATGTTCCTAACGAAGTAAGAAGTCGTGTTTCCGACATCATATGCATTCAAGTCTATGTGGTTGGAGCAAGATGGTGCCTTCTTTTAGTGAATTTCACGAAAATACAGCAAGGTTTCTTAACTCTGGTGTTCTGGCATCAAGTGAGTTTTAATCCTTTACGTTTTTAATTAAGCTATGAATCAAATGTAAACTGTATTATACATTAGGCTAATTTTTATATTATAATGCTAGCTTACTTTGTTGTAAATGACAACGCCTGACAGTGTCACTGCTTCAGACGTTGCATCCTGTAGATTCCGCCATGTTCCTCACTGACACGCCCCAACGCGTACAGATCGAGGCTTAATGTATGCACCTGTTAGGGTTTTAAGTGTACTGAGACAAGAGTACAAGAGACAAGCTGTTGTACCAGTAAGTTACAATGTTTACAGTTTTTTTTTTCAGAGAGTGTAGGCTTTGGTGTCATCTATCCAGCAAACAACTACAGTCCCTGACAAAAGTCTTGTCGCTTATCTATTTTCTAGAAATACCTGATATTAACCTGACTTTTAATTAATCAATTGGTGTTAGAAATAGCTCATATGAAAAGCTAAAACCCTCCCAAATGATGTTTAATGCACTGAAATAAATTATGTTCACAGAAAAAATATTTATCATTTAATCAAGACGGAAAGGTCCAATTTTGGCAAGACAAAAGTTTTGTCGCCTATACAGAAATTGAACAAATTTACAGCAAATACAAAAATATGTCAGCAAATTAAGTTGTGGTGCTGTGAGATCCAAATTTAATATCTTGTATGACTTCCATGAGCTTGAAGGACTGCATCCATGCGGTTTGGCAAGGACTCATACAATTTATTGATGAAGCCTTCAGGAATAGCTAAGAAAGCAGTCTTGCATGCCTCCCAGAGTTCATCAATATTCTTTGGTTTCGTCTTCCATGCGTCCTCTTTCATCCTACCCCACATTTGGTCAATGATGTTCATGTCTGGTGACTTGGCTGGCCAATCCTGGAGCATCTTGATCTTCTCCGCCTTGAGGAACTTTGATGTGGAGATGGAAGTATGCGATGGAGCACCGTCCTGCTGCAGAAATTGGCCTCTTTTATGGTTGGGAATATAAGAGGTAGCTAAGATTTCTTGGTATTTTAGAGTGACTATTGATGTTGTCTTCCACCCTGCAGATCTCTCACACACCCCCATACTGGATGTAACCCCAGACCATGATTTTTCCGCCACCAAACTTCACTGTTTTCTGGGTGAATCTCGGATCCATTCTGGCTCCAGTAGGTCTCCTGCAATATTTGCGGCGACTGTGGTGTAATTCAACAGAAGATTCATCTGAAAAATCCACCTTCTGCCACTTTTCCAGCGTCCATCCTTTTAGCAGGCTGTGGGCCTTGGCAAATGCCACACGGTTTTTCAATTGTCTTTTGTTTAGTGCTGGCTTCTGGGCACTGATTCGACCATAGAGGCCATTTCGAGACAGAATCCGACAAACTGTTCTGGTTGACACAGGGACTTCAGATGACCAGGTCTCGTGGAGCTCTGCTGCAGTGGAAAATGGGCTGGCCTTGGATTTTCGAGCCAACAAACGGTCCTCTCGAGCAGTTGTCTTGCGGGGTCTGCCTGACCTGGGCTTATCAAAAATGTCTCCAGTCTCTTCAAATCTTTTTTTTATCCTCTGTTCTTGACGCTGAGACACATTGAAGGTGTCTGCCACATCAGCAGTGGATCTGGTCTTCAGCCTCTTGATAATCAAATCTTTAGTCTCAGGGTGAATCTTAGGCATGTTTGCAGAGGTCTAGTTGCAGTTGATGTGAAGGTGTAGCGTACTGGGGTTCTTTTTATACACACTTGAGACCTAATTGATCCATTATTAGTCACAGGTGAAGCCCATATGACAAGGTGACAACACTTATGTCTTTACAAAAATTGACTCAATGGGCTTTACCAAGCTGTGAATATTAGAATACTTTTTGAAAGTTTAGTTTTTCACTGAAACATTATCACAAAAGCTGGTGGGATTAAAATGAGCCATTTCTTGTAAAAAAATCTTGATTAGAAATATATTTCAGCGGCACTTTAGGTCAATTTGTACACAAGCGACAAGACTTTTGTCAGGGACTGTTTTTTTAAACATGTTTCTCAAACACTCTGAGCCCTGCCTCAAAATCACGCCATTGGTTTGACCCAATCTTACTGTTTTTTCATAAATTAGGTTAAACCAGACATGGCGCCACAACGCAAGAACCCCCTAAGAAGTAAGAACCGCCATTAAACTTTATAACTCGATAAACAAAAAGTACCATGCCTAAAACAGAAAACTTTTAAACAATATAACCTCTGTACTTCGGGCTTCCACGCGCACACACACATCAAGGTATCTCCCGCATGATTGACAGGGAAAGTAGCCTATGCGGCCTTAACATTAAATTACACAGACATAATACCAGCAAATACTTCATTAAGGTGATAATAACCAGATGATTTTGCTGAAATGCATAAATCATGGAACAGGTTTTGCTGTATATTCATTGTTTATGTGGCTAGAGTGTTGTGCAGTAAGATCTAGTTGTTGAAACAGAACTGACCAATCAGCATCAAGAACTATCCGTATATCTTTTTGTTTTTATATAATGCCATTTTGTATAAGGTACATTTTTTTTAAATATAAAATTAACACAATCATACGCTAATTGTAGTTTCATTTAATTTGTTATGTATTTAATAAAAGATCTGTCTCTGCTTAGCTTCTTCAAAGTTTGTTCTTTTGCAATTCACAGCAAATACCCACTGGAGCATTTCTTTGTAATTGTCCCTTATCAGCGCAGTATCCATGTGATGGCAACTCTATTTCACTAATAATTGGATGAAACGTCAATAAAAATAATACTACATAAATAAAGAACAGATCAATGCTTCATTTTGAATGAGAAAGAAATGCATGCAAATTTCATTTGTTATCATTTCAGTAGGCCTGTGTCTTATTATAGCAGATGAAAGTGAAATTAATATGGTAGTCCATCAACCTCAAGTTTTAGGCTACCAGCAGTTTTCCAGTCGGCACGGTAACAAAAGCTGCTTTACTGAATAGGCCAGCCATTATTGTCCTTTTCAAGACTGCAAAGTGGATTCCACTTAAGTATGTGTTTTGACACAACATACGGGACGCAGGAAGAACAGCCCGGATAATTGGGTTAATTGCAAAGAGCATGCAATTAGCTTTAATTGAAGTAACCACGTTGTATTCGGTACTAATTCACTGCTGAGAGTAGCTAGTGTATCTCTATAAATGTCTCCTAAACATGGAAAGCAAGCAAGATAGCTTCTCCAAAAAAGCATTTATAAAGGTCAATCAAATGCCTCAAGGCAGTGGACACGAGCGAATAAAGAAACGGAGCAACAGGTAGGATTCTACGAACCCAGGACAGGCTTCAATTGTGTCCCGGTTTACATATCTGTTCCGAATAGCATGCAAGAACAGGATATTTCTGTTTCAAATAGTACATAAAATGTAATAATTTAATACTTTAGTCCAAGTAATCATTTGCTAACATAAACATGACTGTGTCATAAGTGCCAATACTGAGTTCCCTTGAAATCATAATTTGTTCTTGAAATAGTGCACAGGGGCCGGTTGCATAAACCGCTAAGTCTTACAAGTATGTCATTAAATTGTTTCCTTTTAGACTGTTCATTACTTTTTTGAGGCAACATAAAACGTAGATTGGTCTAATTTTATACTGAAAAGAAAGACTGAGTGAAGTAGTAGTTATAGATCGCACTTCGCCAAAAGTTACAGTTAATTACACAGTAAATTATAAACATAACACATAAATTAGGTAATTTATTACCTTACATAAGAAGCTGCATGATAACATATACACTGTAAATAAGTGTAAATAAGTTACCTGGATGCCTTACATTTTTTAGTTAATTAAAATTTGAGTTAATAAAATGAACCTTTTTTGAGAATCGACAACCTTTATTAAAAGATTATTAAAAGATTTTGTAAGCATATTGGGTAATTGTGTGTTTTATTTGTGATGATGCAGTGAAACATGCCAAATTGTGCTGTTTTTCTGATGTCACAGATGCCAAGTAGGAATATCCCACATGCACCCTGAATGGGCTTAAAAGTTATTTTCCAGATGAAAAAATGTTGCACTGTAACATATCATAGCCTATATGAGCACTGGCCTAAATAACCCTTGTAAAAATTAAAGGTGCACTGTGTAATTTTTCTGTCCTCTAGAGAGTGCCTGTTCGAAACAAAGGTGTAGTTTGATAATGCCAAGTTTGAGCTCATAATCTTGGGACATGTGGTCTTCACCTCACAGCCAGTGGAAAAGATTCCGGCTAGGACTCTGGCAGAAATCATGTTCATGCGGTTATTAACGTTACTGTATGAAGCAGAGCAAGGCCGAGTGTTGAGGGAGCTGAGCACGGCCGCTGGAGCGATTGTTAAGCAAAGACATGGCTCGCGAGCAACGGGACTTTTATTATGACGGGACACAGTCGTGGCCACCATTTCCGTTTTTCCGGTCATGAGTATGAGGTAACACAGCTCTGTTTATCATATTAGATCAATGTAATTGTGCTTAAAATGATGTTTTGACATTACTCTGTGTGTTCGCTCAACAGCTGCTGTGACACTTGTTCACACTGCTAAGAGTAAAGCGTTTCTGCCAAATAAAACCGGAAAACGAGAGTAGCGCTGATATGGCGCAATTGACAGGCGACGTCCCGGCTCCTTGGTTAAAATAGCAATTTTCTCACTATTTACAAATAGTTGGAAATATGTATGATATTGTAAGAGCTCAACTATAACACTGGCCTGGTGGTTTTTAAATATTTCACTGCAAAAATACTACATAGTGCACATTTTACTTTGTTTTTCTAGTAAACATGTTAGTAACCATAGTTTTTGGCGGATTGATTACCATTTGTATAACCACAGTTTTGGTTAAACTATATGGTTACCCTTACAGAAAAACACATTCATTTAACTTATGTCCCAGATGTGATCACATGTTTCACATTGGAATTTGACATGGGATTCACATGAAAATGTTCCAAAAGCACACATTTCCTATGTGCAAAGCACGCTTCACTTGTTTTAACTGTTTTCCCATGTTAGATTTCACATGTAAAATCACGTTAACTAAGTACTTGAAACAATGATTCATTTGTGGTTACCATACACTCTAAACTAAAGCATACCAAAATTTGTGTTCAAGCAACCAAGCATTTATAGAGCGTATGGTTTAACTGTAATAACATAAAATAAAAATGCAGTAAAACCTTTGTTCATTTTCGTTAGGGCTATTTTAACAATATACAACTCTACAAATTATTTTTTGAATCCACATCCACATTTAATGTGATAAAACACTTAAAAGTATTTTTTCTAAATTCACATACAATTTTTGTCACAATTTTGTTTTAAATAACTAAGGTTATACAAGATCACAGCATTTGGGGATATCTGTTCTTTTATATAGCCTAGTCATTTTGCATGTTTAGATCTGGCGCCCTCTAGACAAGCGCTGATGTATTATAAATATATGCGGAAGAAGCAGTGATGATTCCAGTCGAAAATCATTTCTCTGAAGTGCATTATGTCAATCATATTGTGAACCAACCCTGGCGTGTTATGCTGCTTCATCAGCGAGTCATTTGGTGGCTGTGTGCAAAGCAAATGCATTTTTTAAAAAAATATTTTTGTTATTACAGGGCATAAAATATTTCAGGTATTTTTAGGCATTTAATTGGAAGTAGCCTACGTGTCAACTAGCCTATGGATATTTTGATATGTGCACCTTGCAATCTGCCTTTTTGCTTTAATATCTGGCAGCTGTCAGATTTGCACGTCTATCAAAAATCACTCTGGTGTTTGTCAGTCATTTCCAACTACCTTGACTGGCTTTAGCTGAACTCCAAAACGTTTCTATTTTTTGTGAACCTATAGGCTACATGGACAACAGTAATTTTTCAAATCTTTTGCAAACGTTTTATGAGCGAAATTAGTGTCCAGTTTAGATGTTTTGTGCAATACTGCCACCTGTTGGAAAGCTTCCCTAAATCAATGAGCCACGCGAGGTCGTGGTTTTACTACTGTTCAAGATTCTTTTGCACCATGTAAAATGTATTTTTGAAAACTGACGGTGTAATAACAATAGATACATTTATTATTAGTAATATTCAGCATAAACTTAAGCTTAAAGGAATAGTTCACCTAAAAAAGAAAACTCTGTCGTCATCATGACCACAGTTGATGGACCATTGACTTCCATAGTAGGATAAAAAAATTGAATGCAAGTCAAATGGACTGTCTGATGTCTGACCAACATTCTTCAAAATATCTACTTTTGTGTTTAACAGAAGCAAAAAATAAATAAATAAATAAAAATAAAACAGTCACCATAAGACACCATAAGATTGAGTAATGGGTGAGCTCTCCCTTTAACTTTATGTCATTTACGGTTGCTCGTATATTGTCTGTTTTACTACTTGATTTATTAATAAAATAAATAGTAAAAAGTAGAGGTTTTGTTAAAATTATCTAAATTTACCAAACTAACTCGTGGCTTGCAGTTGATGTTTTTCTTTTTTCAGGTTTTAAGACTAAAGGCCGGGCAGTTGAACCCCTGTTTATATTTAAAAAATCTACACTTTATGTCCATCAAATTAAATCCTACACTGTAAAAAATTATTTAGAAAAAAAGTAACCTGGTTGCCTTAAAATTTAGAGTTCATTGAAATTAAAATCTTGAGTTAATACAATGAACATTTTTTGAGATTCGTCAACCTTTATTAAAATATTATTAAACGATTTTGTAAGCATATTGGGTAATTGTGTGTTTTATTTCTGATCACGCAGTGAAAAATAGTGCTATTTTCATTATTTATCACAATTTTGATGTGGTTCAGATACAGTAATATTTTGAGTTTTTATTTATTAAACACATTTCCTTCATTGTATCAACTCACATTTTTAATTTCAATAAACTCACAATTTTAAGGCAACCAGGTTACTTACTTTTTTAAGTTAAACCAACAAAAACCAACCACATTTTTTTACAGTGTACTAACCAAAGAAGCCACTTTTTTGAGCATATGTAAAATGTTACTTAACAAACTGAAACCCCCTGTTACCAGCAGGTGGCTCTTGTAAGATAGAAAAAAATGGCATTATGATCATATGACTTCAATATGTGAAATACATTGATACTAATTGCTGCTTAAATCATTAACTCTCATCTCAAAAGCTATCAAGCTTGCTTAAAAACCCCTTTCAATTGGGAATTTTATCCAAAAACAAAAAACCAAAACATGTTAATTTGGAAATGTGCTTGACATTTTATAAAGACAATAAAACAGTGTATTTTGAATATGGTACACACACAGTTGAAGGCACCTTGACTTAGACAAACAATAAAAGTTCTGCCTTGGATTCAATCAAAGACAAATAAAACAAATATTGAAAAGAGGCCTGAACCCTTCAATTTAGAACTCTATTCTTACCTATACAATCTTTATTCATCAAGAATAAAAAGCTAATAAGACAATAGTGGTGTTGTGATGCCTAAATATATTGCTTTTGTTGCCTAAAATAGTTTTTATTAGTTACTAGTACACTATCTGAAATAGCAAATGTGTGCAGTTACCTCTTATATAAATGTGATTTACTGTTTATTTAAAATACAAACACTTATTTATATACTCAATAAATTATATTCTTTATTTTTAACAAACTATTTATTGTACTACATACTTGTAGATTTGAGAACTGTGCCTTTTCTCTGCAGATTATGAGACTTTGATTGTCATAATTTTGTACTGCTGTACTGGTGCTATGGGAAGGGGTGAGCTATTACTAAAATAACGTGAGCATTCAGTATGTTCTATACACAGAAATGTTAAGTCTTATTGACTCACAGATGTGGCATTCATGTTACTGCACACCGAAAGCATATGCAACTCTTACTGCTGTAAAATATAATTTTTGGCCACTCGGATCTTTAAAGCAAATACTTCAAGTTAAAACATTGCTTTTGAGCTGGATTTCTGCCTGCAGATATAGTTATGTTTTTTGCTCCAGGTGCAAAAATCACATCACCGAGGTGCAGATGAAAGATATTTGTGGAGGACAAGTTGAGTGGATCATGGCCAGACTAAATATCTCCACTCTGCTGATAGACTGCTATCGAAAGTCACCATCAGACAGTCAGCACAGGAACGGATGTGTCTGTTGAGCAATGGCTGCGAGTGCATGGCACCCTGCTGCATTGTTTCCCATGCAAAAAGAGGAAAATTGTTTCAACTGTCTCTACCTCATTTACTCACATAATACACACCCTGAGATACCCATTCATCCAAAGAAGAGGAGTGTATTAGCCTGTTGTGCATTGATTCCCCCCAAGTTCTCCCTCTTGAGAAGAGCAGCAAGCCATGTTGGGACATTACGAGTGGTAATCTAAAGCTACTCATAGTGTTTGGGATAGTGCATCTCTGCTGCAGCGGGTGGAAAGGGGATGGGGTCATTTATTAAGCGTTATGGTAGCATAAGAAGTTGGGATGTAGCCCTCGTCCCCGTTGTTCCGACGCACCCGCGTCCATCCATCGCCTTTATCCTCCTCCACTACTGACAGCACCTCCCCTTCCTGCATGGATATGGTTCCCTCGCTGGAGCCTGTGGACAGATGGATGACGCCAGTGTCAAAGGTCAAGAGGTGGCTACGTTAGCACTTGTGTGAAGCCGTTCAAACGCACCTGGGAAATTGTAGAGTGCTGTGCATTGACCAATAGGTGCGGCGAGTTCCTCTTCCTCAAAGTCGTCATCAAACTCGGTGTAGATGGCATGGGAGGGGTCCGTGTCATCTGAGAGAGCGCCAGGACTAAAATGAGCACAGTAAAATTCAGATTATGGAAACGCAATCCCATCGCCATGACCAGATTAAACCAATTTGACGGTTTCTAAAAATCTGAATAAGACGGCTGGCATATTCCTGTATTCATTTGAATTCTGTGTTTATTCATATCTCCGCATATGCACATTACTAAGCAATTTTAGTGAAAAAAAAAGGAGTTAAGCTAGGAGATATCATGGCTTTTTACAAACATTTAAGAGGACAAATCTTCATTAATAATTTAAGAAGAGCTTTGATGTACTATAAACACATACTGTAACTCAAAACTCATAATTTCTTTTCCATTGCCCAAATAACTGGGGTGTAAAAAGTTTAATTTTGTACTAGAGAAACGTTGTCATCAACATTACACAGATCAATGTATACGTAGTATAAAAAAGTAATAAAAGATAGAGATTTTTATTTATTTAAATTCTTTAAATTGTGATGTAATGACAGAATAACCAATTTAATCATGCCCCTGATCTGTGTATTAAATTCTATAATACCAAAATGTAAAAATGATTGCAGACTGGACACAAGGTCCACTTCACAATATATTGACATCTAAAGCTTCTAACGTTTGCCTGCTCTATTTGTGTAATATTTGTATTATTAAAGTTTCAGTTTACCCTGAAATGAAAAAAAAACGTATCTTTTACTCACCCTGCTGTTGTTCCAATGCCCTATATCCTTCTATTGAAATGTAAAAATTTAGAAACTAGAGAAATTTTGAAAAACATCCTGTACGTGCTCCTCCGTATAATGGCAGTGAATGGCGACAAGGCTAAAACTTTACGAAAAGTATCACAATGATACAGAGAGATGCGCACCATATAGAAACTTTATATGGAAAGGGTTAAGGAGAAGTACTATGAGAAAGAAACCTTATTCAGTCAAACTACTGAGCTTTGCTGTTATTCTGTGCATGTTAATGGGAGTGCGTTTGTTTCTATGGAGCCTGATTTCTTAAAACGGTGCGTGTGCTTATTCTGGGTGCCATGACAACAGCGTGAGTTATAGTAAGCATGAGCGGCTCGTACGCACTCACAGGAGCGCGCTCAGTGTAACAGCCGAGCTTAGTATTTTGACTAAATAATGTTTCTCTCTCAATCCTTATAATATGCCTCCTGAACACTTTCCATATATGGTGTGTGTCTCCCTGTATCATTACCTGAAACGTTGTATCCTTTTTGTAAAGTTTTAACCAAGCTGCAACCTCCCCCAGTTTCTGTTGAAGCCAATACAGAAGTGACTTAAACTGCAATTAATCGACTGGCCACTAGGGACAGGCTCCAGAAGGGAGCAGAATCTCATTGAGGAATTGTGTTAAAATTCCCTTACTTAACTTAAAATTAATAGCAGGAAAAAACATATTTAGACATTTTAGATAGACATTTATCCGCTGTCTGTCAGTCATTGCATCACATAAGCTCCGCCCACATCCCACCTCTCCGCCAATCCTACGGGTGACATCACGGACACTACATCCATATTTTTTCACAGTCTATGGTTTTAGCCTTGTTGCCATTCACTGCCATTATATGGAGGAGAGAAGGGCGTGCAGGACAGTTTTCAAAATTTCTGCTTTTGAGGTCTGAAAAACACAGAAGGACATAGGGCATTGCAACAACAGCAGGGTGGGTAAAAGATGGCTTTATTTTAATTTCAGTGTGACCTACCCCTTTAAGAGATTTTTATTAACATGACCTACATTTAGCTATTCATTGCACTCGCGTGGGGTTGTCAAGGACACAGATGATAATGAGTTGATTAAATCATTACATATAATTACTAATAATGACTATATATAATGGTATTTACATAAGAGCGTAGCAGGAATACAACATTCAATTCTTAGTTTATTGGAAGCATGCTGATAACACTGTTCTACAACTTGTCTAGAAGTTGTCTGCTTCAAAAATGTGCTATTTATTAAGTATTTTGATGTGCTGAATTCAAATATTACATGAAACAACTGATTGGCTACTGTTTCCAAGATATTTCAGTTTTTACATCTATGTATATTGTGTGGATAGTACCTGTCGTGTTTGTGTAACACTTTATATAAATCAAATGTATTATGAAACAAAAGGCAAAAAAACGTTATGTACATGGTTTAGTCCTCTTCAGGACTTCAATGTATTCATTAAATGGATCATGTCTTCACGGTCCAGCAATAGTCTGCAAGCATTAATGGGCTCCATTTGCTCCATTTAAAGTTATCTGCACTGTTCAAACAAGGCATCATGAGACATCTCTGCTCACTTTGATTTCTCCTTAGCCAAACACTGACAAATAAGAGAGCAGACACTGTATGACAAGTGTGCAAAACTTTAACCCTAATTAAACGCTCCTGATCCAGCTCAATAAGTCCTCCAGGCTTATTTAAAAACTACAGGATAGCATATTGGAACTAAACTCTGCAAGACTGTGGCCCTCCAGGAGTCTTGCACCCCAGCTGTATAATTTTTAGAGCTGACATTCATAGGGCAATTTGTTCAGCAGTGTGTTGTAAGCTTCGATATGACTGCATCATCCATGACTTCTAGGAATCACGGCTGTTTCTGAAATCGGCCCAAAACCATTAAATAGGGCACTACATGAGTCAACAGCTTTGTGTAGTGGTGACTGAAACCATAGGTGACGTCATCTAATGCACTCTTTCAATCCCATAATGCACCACACTAACAAGTGTACAACCTATGTACTCTAAATAGCCAGAGAATACCTAAAATGTAGGCAAAAGTGGCAGCACTTTCCATTGCACACAGTGTCCGAATTCACTTATTCGTTTTCATTCACTCCTTCAAATGGACTATATTAGTGGGCTAATGTAGGGAATGGGGGTATAGGGAGCGATTTCAGACACAGCAATTCATTCATGTATGACAATACCAGCTTCAGATGGCATCATTGGCTGTGTTTACATACCCGTTCTTGAAGTGCGCATGTGTGAGGGGTAATAAAAAAAAAAAACGCAAACTTCAAGCAGATTTAAATGCAACTAAAAAGAGAGAGCTAGCGTTTTGCATGAAATGCAGACTCTTTTAAGACTCCTTTTGTGTTCTCATCTCATGCAGCAGAAGTAGAAGAGGTTCAGTCAAAACGCTGCTCCTGTAACTACATGAGATAATAATATGAGCCGAAAATCTCCCGCTGACACGGTGCACGCTTTATTTAACATTACAACTGACATAACATTTGGAAAACTCGGAGTCAGATACAGACATTATTATTTTTGACGTCACTACAAGGTAATAACCTGGTTAATTATTAAAGTCATGTAAACGCAGTTTGCTTGCATTGTCAGTTTACTGGTTTGCATGTAAAATGGGGAAAACTGGTTATTTCAATAAGCTGATATTGTAAGTTAGCAGCTTACTGGTGTGCATGAACATGCCCATTCATTGTTTTGCCTATAAAAGCAAGTACTGTCCAAACCAAAGATTAGTTTGGTTTCCCTTCATCCAGGTATATACTTAGCCTGGTCCTACCACACTCTTGTACACTTCATTTGTACAGAGTCTGGCCACTCTACACACTGACAAGCGTTTACGTCCTTCAACTCTGCTGAAGTTTAAAAGTATTGGATCTGCTCAGAGCCACTCTGGATCTGCCATAACCAATCGCTAGCGTTTAGTCGTGACGCATGTCATCTCAAACGAATCGCTCTCAGCCACTCCCTCTGTTTGCTGATTGGAACAGTTAAAATTCGACCGGAGAAAACCAAAAGAATATACCACAATTCCAGACGGAGTACTGAAGGAAAATGAGCGGAAGTAAGTAGGAGGGCGGAGCCAGGCTAATATATAGTGACCCAATAGCATATCTTAAAAACTAGAGCCAATCAACATTTTTTAATTCTCAGTGACCCATTACTATTATTTCAGAAGGAGTTTGGCTGTAGACCAGTGTATTAGTCCAATAGCTGTGAAACAAAAGAAAGATAATCAGAAAATCATGTAAACTGCTGAAATAAAACTGACCTGCTGGGGTTGTGAGCACCATTATTGTTCAGAGAGTGAGTGGAGTATCGTATCGAGTCCCCCCGGCCTCCTGCTTCTGAAAGCCAGGACTACAACAAACCAAGACTTTAGTGTGAGAAAGACTTTATAAAGCGGATAAAGATGTACATACAGAGCTAAACTGAAACCTCATATTTGTTTAGATCTCCTCGCAGTCTTTCCATGTTTTGTGCCGTCTGAGTGATCTGAGGTGCCAAACTGGCAGGATCTCCCATCTGAGGGTTTTTTTCATATACATCTTTCATCTTACCCAGAGCCTCACTGCAGAGAGATATAAATATATTTATTTAAGACAGAGAGAGATTGATCGTAACAGACAAAGAACAAACAGATCCGTTTACTTGTGTCACTCAACTCCACTGATTCCTCAGAGACCTGAAGAGCTTAGTAAACAAAGCCCAGACCGCGGTAACCCTGAGGATTTAGCTGTGGCCAGTTGCCATAGAGATGGTTGTCGGAGAGGCAACTCACCTCTGATCCATTTCCTTCTGCAGCTCCTTGCTGATGTCATCGATCTTCTGCTGCAAGCGTTTCCTGCGCTGCTCAGGAGGAAGATGGGTGAAGCCCTCCGTGTCCACAGGCTGAGGAGATGAATATGGGGAGATAGTGTCACTCACTGAGATTCACACAAACACACAAGCACCCCTCCAACACCACAAGACAAGACGTGAACCAGAGACCCAACAGTAAGAGTTCAGGTTTGCAGAAGCAAAAGCTGTAAAGTAGCAATTCATCACCAAGGTAATTAAACAGCCTGTAACAATTGTTCCACTTACACACTTCGTAAAGTAGTGTACCAAGTTAAAAAATAAAAAATGCTCCAATGGGTGATAAGCAGTTTTATTCATAAGAATGTCCTGGGTTAAATAAAGCTAACATTTGAACAGAATCTGTGACATGCTGTCGGTTATGAGTGACTGGAGGAGTGTAAAGGCATAGTTGTGAAGCTAATATTCATGTTAACACAGTTACATGAAATATACAGCTCTGGAAAAAAATTAAGAGACCACTTAACATTGGTTTCTCAATGTTAAATGAACTGTATGTAAGAAATGTATTTCAATTGATCATAAAATGGCCCTGATATGTCACTAGTCATTAAAAAAAATCATGTTAATTTCAAATACTTCTATCACTGACAACAGTAGTCCGGCCAGGATATTGTCATTTAAAAGTTATTGTTGCAGCCCTCAACTGATGTTGTGTTGTGCCTGAAGCTCCACCCTCCACCTATCTACCAATCACAAAGTCAGTAGTGTTTGGGCATCCGGGTTGCCAGATCTGCGCTAGTTACCACAGCTGCAGATACAAACGCTCCTGCTGGATCCTGCAGCATATCTGGCAACCTTCAGTCAGAGAGAGGGGGAGAGGGGATACCTATCTGCAGTACCAGTTTTGGCCAAAATCTTAAATACACTTCCTTTAAGTGGTCTCTTAATTTTTTTCCAGAGCTGTAGCAGGGCTGTTAAGTGATATATATATATTTTTTTACATGTAATTTTTTACACAGTGTGGCAATTAATTCACATTAAGTCACATCTGGCAGAAATCAGAAAATACCCTGATAAGATGTCATTATTCAGTTAAATGGAAAAACATCAAATAGACATTATATTAAAAAAAAATATTTTATTTAATTAAACAGAATTTATTAGGGTGATTCTATAATTGCAGGTACATTTAGTGTGTCCCAAGTAATTTTTTTCTGCTTTTTAATAAGTTATTTTAATGTGTTACTCATTGTCATGCATCACAAGATGTTACAAGCCATATCAATATAAGATTTTTTTGTAAAAAGTCTTATATAGCTGAAAATCATGATTTCTTGTTGTCCAGATTAGTCAATGTATTTTTTGCATATCATTGTGCAATCCTAATATTTTATTTCAATTTTGGTAAGATTTAATTTATTTTATTTATAAACGCCCTAAATAGTAATTTTCCTAATTCTACTATATCAAATGTTTTAAAAATAACTTTTGTCTTGTGTGCGTGTGTGTATCCATAAATCGTGTCAATTGTCAATTCTGTTACCGTACCATATTGTGCTTTTAAATTGGCGGAATTATCTCCCACAGTCACTTAAGATATGAAGCTGAAAGGTAGGTGTGCTCTGAGAAAATATTTTAATCTAAAAAGTTCTTACACCAAGAGCTATTACACCAATTCTGTAAAAGTCAAAAATTGTTCCCACTATATCAAATTTAACAAAGAATGTATCACTGATCACGGTTGTTTTAAAAGTCTTTCA
This sequence comes from Pseudorasbora parva, assembly GCF_024679245.1. Taxonomy (NCBI): domain Eukaryota; kingdom Metazoa; phylum Chordata; class Actinopteri; order Cypriniformes; family Gobionidae; genus Pseudorasbora; species Pseudorasbora parva. The sequence continues at coordinate 44,384,926 of NC_090173.1, read as the reverse complement.
TCCTGATTTCATTAGTGCCATGTGCTCTTGGCATTTATGCTAGCAATAGCAAGTGAAGTTTTTGGCTAAAAAGCTTAAAATCATCAATCCTGTTACCGTCAAACTCTGTTAATGAAAAAGGAAATAACTTGTGTTTGGCAAGCACTGAATAAATACAATTATGATTTCAATAAGAATACTGGAAAGAATTTCTGTTAATGAACAGTTTATTTCCTTAATGTATCTCCAATTTTAGAATCACATATTACCCAAACTTTAAAGCTTCAACGGCCATGAGGGTAAGTAAATCACAGAATTGTCATTTATTGGGTGTATGTATTTAAAGTATGCCTTTAAATGGACATTTTTTATTATTATAGTACTAAATAAGAAACTAAAACTGACAGTAGGTGTCAGTAAATGTCTAAATGAGTTAGTTCCTTCCATTCATTCAAACTGCTGATTCATTCAGGAATGAAGTAAATGGCTCTTGTTATGAATGGGCCACTGAATCATTGGTTCACCCGATTGATTTGCTCAAATTGAAACACCGCTGTGTGCTAATCGGAGATGCACACTACTTTGGTATTATAGGTAATATTTTTGTTGGAAAAACTGAGCAGAAGCAGACAATATTGTGTCTAAAATATAACACAATATTAACTATTTACTTATTGAACTTTTGTTTAAAATCAATATCACATTTGCACTCGTGCTATTCGGTACAAAAAAGCACTTGTGTTATATTGCTTAACTATCATGAAATAAATATGAGACAAAACTCATACGGGACATTTTTGCCCTGTTATCTTTAATTTTGGGGTCATTCTAACCACATTCAATAGGCTTCATTACACAGTGAGTTGTTGCCCTGTATTATGTTGGTCCTCATCAACTGTATGAAATGTAAGATGACCTACGTAGGTCCGGGGCGGGTCCAAGTGCATTAGATCTGAGCATAATTTAACACACAATTTCTTTCCTAAAACAAATTAATTACATTTGCATGTTAAATTGACAGTCATAATATTAAGTAAAATATTTATAATATTTGATTGTATAAAAATGTCCAAATAACCATTTCAAAGAAGGACTACTTTTCAAGGTGTATGAAGTTCTGGTTATGTGTGACTATTGTAATTGTTGTGGGCTTTTGCCCAATGGCTTTTCTACAATGCTTTTTCCATAGTTTTTCCTAACCTGCACATACTCTGTATGCTTAGCTCGCACATACATTTAGAATTTTTTTGGCGACTAACTAGGCCTGTTGTTTTCAAAGTAAAAAGAAAGAGATTAGACACTACAGCAACTCTAGTTTTAAAAAGTACAAAAGACGGTCATAACTTCTGGTTCGATTTTAAAGTTGGATATTACTTTGAGCAAACAGGTTTAATAGCAGCACTAGCCTAATGCTAGATAAATGTTGAAAAGTACTGACTATACAAGTGTGACAGTTTCATACTTTTTACCTTCTATTTACAATTCTGTAACTTGCCTCATAGACCTCCACCAAAAGTGTATTGCTGTTTACCATTGTTTTTAAAAACCCAAAGGAAGAGATGATTTAATATAACAAGGAATACTCCTTTGAGCAACCCTCAATGCATTTACACCATGTGCATAGATTTATCAATGCAACTATATCACATGTCCAATGCAGTACACCATAACAGCCTGGCTTAAGCATCAATGCATAGATTCTGTGTTTATATGCCTTTGTGTTACAATGTCTCACCCTGGAATGGAACGTCACCGCTTAAAAGCCATGATAGATAGTGTACTGTTAATTAACCCAGAGAGGATGCTTTGCCTTTCACAGAGAATGGCCATCTCTATAATAATGAAAATCCGTCATTTTAGAAAAGACATAGAGGTGGCCATGTGAAAATCCTCAGAAGCAGAAAACAATCCAATAAAAAAAGGAGACGGAGAAAGTGAAATATACGGCAAGTACGGCCCATACCATTTTAGGTTTCTCTGGAGTAAACTGAGAAAGACAGAAATAAATAGTGCTTTATAAGCTGGCATCACACTAGTGCTGAATCTCCCAAAAGCAATTTTGAACACGTTTAAGCTTAAGCTTTTGTGTGACCTGCTTCTTCATTAATTCAATTGTAGGAACCTTAAGTATAGTGCAATATCATGATTCATGATCTATGATTGTATTAGCACAGCCCTGGTAGATGTGCATAATGGCATCAGTAACCAAAAAGCTCTGATTCAACAACTGACATGCTACCCCCCCGCTCAAATCTCATCCAAACCGCATAAAATTGCTGACTGTTGTCGACAGTGATTATGTAAACATGCATTTTTGGTGTTTGCCTTAAACTTACGTGACTAACAAAATAAGAAAGCAAAGGCAGAACTGTCTATTTTTTATTCAAATTCAGTCATGTTCTCGCAGAAGCTCGACAAACAACATACTACTAGCCCCAGAGGGACAAACACGCATCACACTCAAAGGACAAAGTTACAACTGCATTCTAAATCAGTCTAACAACTTGTTACATTCATGCTTTGATCCTGTTCCTATTGTAGCAAGCTTTATGTTGATCTGCTGCCAATATGGGACACTGAAATGCATGAGAATGAGAAAGAAATATCAGAGGCAGCCGTATAATTTGCTATTAAACTTCCATTCTTAAGAGCTGAGTGTGAAAGACTCACTGACAGGAGGGTTTGAAATTTCAGTCAAAGCATTCAATAGGTGACATCTACTGTTATCAGTTCTTCCGAGTTGGCTAGTTGTGATATCAGCCTTGGCTACAGATAAATAGGCGTTATAAGTTTACTACAGAGTGTGGCAGGAAAAGAGCTGGTGCTGTTGTGATTGAAGATGAGTGATGAAAGAGCAGTGATTCCTACTTCATTGTGACCATTCATGTGCATGTGACCACTAATCAGACCCAGATCAGATCAATCTCTGCTGCCGAACGCCTTAAAGAGACGCGCCAACAGCAGCAGCGCACAGGTGTAGTAAGGTTGCTTGATCCCTGACCTGTCACACTCACCGTTCTCTTGAGGGTCCGGAAGGAAGAGATTCGGGGTTTGACTGTCTTATTGATTTCCTTCAAACAGTACGACAGGGGGTCCCGGCCAAACTTGGGGGAGGGGGGTCCGTTAGCGGGCGAGGGGGTGGGAGGTGTGGAGAAAGGACTGAGCGAGGACGAGGGAAGCTGGGAAAGACACCAGGCACAAACCCAGAGGAACACAGGGATAGAATGGCAGGAGAAGGGACAGTGGGAAGGGTAAAAACAAACAAAAAACACATATGACAAGGGAAAATAAAGAGACACCATCAAACACCTCAAAGCAACATCAACACAGCAACGAGGACAACACTGGACCAACCTCAGCAAGAGCCAAGAGAAGCAAGACGAGAAAACCCAAACCCACAATAGCCCCAAATCCACAAGCCCCAGCAAAGCAATCAGCCAGATGAAGAAGCAAACAATGGCTCCATCACAAAACAATCAAGTCTTGGCTAGTTCAATGGGTAATGTGGCCTTCAAGAGATGCTGGAATGATTGTAAGGATGAGATCAACATACATGAATGGCACCACAAATTGATGTCATGTAAATTACACTACCACGGTCTATACAAACTTTAAATGTTAATGAAAAAAAGCTTTCTAAAAAAAAATAGGTGACAAGATTGTGTGACAGACTACCCATCATTACCCACAGATCATTACTAACCTAATTTAAGATTCTAATGTGGCAGCACAAAAATAAGCATAAAATAAGGCATGAATTACATGCCTACAACAAATCCAATGTAGGATTCTTAATTATTATTTTTTTATTTCCTAAAAAGGTTCTGGTCTTTAGCAGTAAAAAGACAAAAAAGATGAGCCCAAAATTGTCCATTTCATTCCAAACTAAATCACTTGAGAGCACATCACATTGAATTCATGATAGCCAAATGGATAAGCTTTCCAGGAGAATTTTTACTGTAGGGAGCATAAGAATAATCATTGTAAACAATCTACAAAACTATTACTTTTTTCACCCCATTATGGATCAAATGAAAGGAACCACTTTTTGCCCAATCAACATTCAGAGGTTTCCGTTTGATTGCATAGCAAAAAAAACTGCCTAAACATAAAAAGGAGCGCTGATAATTCAGTGAATATGCTGTGCGCACTTGCTCCGTTCCAGAACAAAGTGATCTGCCTACAAAGACAACTTCACAGTTAAATCTACAGCTCGGAGTTGAATCCAAAAGAAGCTGACATTAGCTAAGCTATTAGTCATTCTAATACGCACAAACGTATTTAAAGCACACAAGAAACTCAATAATGCTCACAGGTTGATTCAAAAAGAGTCTGACTTGTTATCCTAGCACCAAAAAATAACACAATATTGCATGAAATCACACATATAAATGTGATGCTGGAAAGACATCTTATATTGCAGCATAGTTTTGCTCCCTACTTTTTGAAATGTTTTACTTTAGGAGGGCTTATGACCCTTTTCTAGGTAGGCAGTTCACAAAGTGGAACAGAGCAAGTAAATTTCACCCTGATAAAAGTTTTTTTTTATACCGTTTTAAAACCTAAAATTTCATCAAACAATCCAAAGTTATATGGCTATAAACGAATGACAGCTTGGAACTAAAAATAAGCATTTCCCCATAAATTGGTCTTAGCTTCTCGACATTGTGACTGTCTCAGCCGGAAAGGAAACATGCACGGTGAGCAAAAAGTAAAGCGGCAAGGAAAAAAAGAAGGTGTTTTATCTACACTACTACGGGTAAAGTGAAGGGGAAGCAAATTTGAGGTGCAACTTTTGTAAAACACGACAAAAACTCCATGATATTTGCTAACTCGCAAGAATGGATCTGCACAATGATTAGGACAGATATTAAACGAGGGAAGACTGGACAAATAAACTGGCAAGCTCAGGAAGGCTGGCAGAGGAAGCGCCGAGGGTCATGTGAAGACGGCAGAGCATTGAACAAGCAGGAAATTAGATTATTGGAGGAGCAGGAAATGATATTATTAATATGAAGGTGGAGTGTTCCTAGAAAACACTTGAGAACTATATAAGCCACATGGACAAAGAAAGATCCATTGAATCCTATACAGAGCTCTGAATTATCACATGGCTAAAGAGAAGGGAATGTTTTAATGCATTGCCTCATTTTAAGAGGATTTTCTCTCTTTAACAACTTAACCAGATGCAACCAAGCATCTTTCCTGATGACACACAGTGCACAAAGGTGTCATTGTGATGGGACTGAAGGATATATTATACAGCATATAATAGCAGTAGTGTGTGTTTGTGTGTGTGTTAAGGCCCATAGCAGAGGGATGCAGTGTCCCAAAGAAAAGCACAGACACAGCAGAATGAGCACTAGGTCACACGCTGAGCTAAACAACAGAGCTGGGGGCTTTTCAATTCCCACTAACAGCCAGATAGCCATGCAAAGGGTGCGTACAGAAAAAACGTAACGGATCTGTGTTGTATGCGCCAGAGAGCTTGAGAGTTGGAGTATGGAAGGGTGATGGTTGATTTAAACATCATGCATCGTTCAGCTGTGGCAGGGAGACGAATGGTGCAATAGACCACAGCTTTGGCTCTAATACCTTTTCTAGTCTGACTCTTCAAAGACCTGAAACAATGTCTTACCCACAAATCATCTCAAGCCAGCCCGGTGTTACTTTTCAGACTGTGACTCTCCTCTATCGTCTTGTAGAGCAGGAGTGTCAAATTCTGCTCCTGGAAGGCCACCTTAATAAAACTTAAACCAACTATTCAAGGTCTGGGGGCTGGGTTGAAAGTTGGTTCTAGCTGGTCAAATTTGTTAAAGCTCCATTTAGATCAGGGGTGTCCAGTCCTGCTCCTGGAAGGGCCACCATCCGGCAGAGTTTAGCTACAACCTAAATTAAACACATCTGAACCAAGCTCTTCAAATCAAATCACTAGACACTTCCAGACAGATATGTCGCTGCTTAACTCTTTTATTAGGTATTATGGCCCTCCAGGAGCAGGATTGGACACCTCTGATTTAGATGGTTGTATCAGCAGTTGGAATCCAAGTCCACCTGGTTAGAATTGTTAGAAAAGTATGGACAAGCCCGTGGGATCTGGTTGAGATGGTTACCTAAGCTTTGGCCACCTTTGGCTGGAATGACAAGGTTTTCCTAGCAGGGAATCTCCACAAAGAATACAAGAATTTCATCAGAAAAAACTCTGGATACTCATGGAGTAGTGAGGCCTACCTTGCTCTTCTTATTAAACAACCGGAAGGTTTTATTCCTGTTCTTGCTCAACAGCTCTAGGGGACCTTTGGGAGTGCCCAGGCTGCTGTCCGAGGATGCCCGGTTGATGCCCTGACTGTAGTCCTCAAACTCCAGATCTCCTGGTCTCTCGAACCCAGACTTATGTTGCTCTATGAGAACCATAGAGTCCTGAATAATACAGAAGTGTTAGCTACACTTGTCATCTTGCATAGGGCTGACTCAAAGCCTTTGGCTTAATGCAGGGGTGTCCAATCCTTCTCCCGGAGGGCTAATGTCTTGTCCTAATGTAATGCCCACTCATACTTTAATTAGGACTGGAGCTAAACTCTACAGGATTGTGGCCCTCCCAGGGCAGGATTGGACACCCCTGGTTAAATGAGAGCAGGAAATGAAACCGCTTTTCTATAAATGCAACTAAAAACTCACGTTCCTCTCGTTGACATTCGTGCCAGCTCTGGTAATGCCCTCCAGACACTTCCCAATGATGGGCATGACTTGACGCTCAGTGTCTGCAAACAAAATGTAGCCCTGCGACATCTTTTTGATACGCTGTTCATCCATGTCCTGCAGCTTCTGCAGTGAAAAAACATGCATATAGCAATCAGTATGTAGTCTGAAAGATGCCTGGGATCATTCCAACATTAAGCTGACAGGAAAAGATGCGCCTCGACATGTTAGGACTGAGGCATGTGCTTCTTACATTGAAAATAAGGGGCATGTCCGTGAAGTAGAACTGATTCTGTTCTTTGTTGTATTTCTGAAGTTGTGCAGCATAGTCGTTTTTACACTCCTCTGCTATGTGTGTTCGCATATGTGCCTGCTGTTTAGCCTATGGTTACATGCAGAGACAAAGAAAGTGAAATCAGACACCTGTACATAAAGAGGAACAAGGAAACAACAATAATGCATTTGGATATGATGGAAATGAGATGGATGGGTGGATGGATGGGAGGATGTGCATACAAGGGTGTGGCAACACCTGTGAAAACTTTATATAAATAATATAACATATAAATACCTTCTCCACGTCGGCTTTGGTGGCATTGAGGTCTTGATCTGTTTTGTCTGCATATTGAGTAGCCTTTTCTGCTTCCCTCCACTCCCTTTCAAATCGTTTTTTACTCTACCAAAAAAAAAAAAAAAACAGTGCTCTTATTTGCAGCAATTAAAGAGATAATTTACCCAAGAGTTAAGATTGTGTCGTCATTTACTTTCATGTTGGTCCAAACCTATATCACTTTCTTTGTTCCTCAGACATATTTCTACTGGCTATTACACACAAATAAAACAAGGCATTTAGCATCACTGAATTCAAACCTGCTTTGCGCATTCATGTGGCAAATTTATAGTCCCTGTGAAGGCAGGGGTTCACATGACACTGGTGCCAAAGACTTAATTCGGCCAACTGGTAAGCATATTTCCATTGTCTGAATCGCGCCGTATTATCTATATAGTGCACTACTTGCCATTCACGAAGTGTAAGTAAATGTGTGAACATGTGACTGATTTGAGGAACAGGCATGTATGGCAAGTAGCTGCTATTATGGTAAGTGCACTTTAATTTTGAATGAATATTACATATATTTTCTATATACAGTCTTGTTCAAAATAATAGCAGTACAATGTGACTAACCAGAATAATCAAGGTTTTTAGTATATGTTTTATTGCTACGTGGCAAACAAGTTACCAGTAGGTTCAGTAGATTCTCAGAAAACAAATGAGACCCAGCATTCATGATATGCACGCTCTTAAGGCTGTGCAATTGGGCAATTAGTTGAATTAGTTGAAAGGGGTGTGTTCAAAAAAATAGCAGTGTGGCATTCAATCACTGAGGTCATCAATTTTGTGAAGAAACAGGTGTGAATCAGGTGGCCCCTATTTAAGGATGAAGCCAACACTTGTTGAACATGCATTTGAAAGCTGAGGAAAATTGATGGGTCGTTCAAGACATTGTTCAGAAGAACAGCGTACTTTGATTAAAAAGTTGATTAGAGAGGGGAAAACCTATAAAGAGGTGCAAAAAATGATAGGCTGTTCAGCTAAAATGATCTCCAATGCCTTAAAATGGAGAGCAAAACCAGAGAGACGTGGAAGAAAACGGAAGACAACCATCAAAATGGATAGAAGAATAACCAGAATGGCAAAGGCTCAGCCAATGATCACCTCCAGGATGATCAAAGACAGTCTGGAGTTACCTGTAAGTACTGTGACAGTTAGAAGACGTCTGTGTGAAGCTAATCTATTTTCAAGAATCCCCCGCAAAGTCCCTCTGTTAAAAAAAAGGCATGTGCAGAAGAGGTTACAATTTGCCAAAGAAAACATCAACTGGCCTAAAGAGAAATGGAGGAACATTTTGTGGACTGATGAGAGTAAAATTGTTCTTTTTGGGTCCAAGGGCCACAGGCAGTTTGTGAGACGACCCCCAAACTCTGAATTCAAGCCACAGTACACAGTGAAGACAGTGAAGCATGGAGGTGCAAGCATCATGATATGGGCATGTTTCTCCTACTATGGTGTTGGGCCTATTTATCGCATACCAGGGATCATGGATCAGTTTGCATATGTTAAAATACTTGAAGAGGTCATGTTGCCCTATGCTGAAGAGGACATGCCCTTGAAACGGTTGTTTCAACAAGACAATGACCCAAAACACACTAGTAAACTGGGCAAAGTCTTGGTTCCAAACCAACAAAATTAATGTTATGGAGTGGCCAGCCCAATCTCCAGACCTTAATCCAATTGAGAACTTGTGGGGTGATATCAAAAATGCTGTTTCTGAAGCAAAACCAAGAAATGTGAATGAATTGTGGAATGTTGTTAAAGAATCATGGAGTGGAATAACAGCTGAGAGGTGCCACAAGTTGGTTGACTCCATGCCACACAGATGTCAAGCAGTTTTAAAAAACTGTGGTCATATAACTAAATATTAGTTTAGTGATTCACAGGATTGCTGAATCCCAGAAAAAAATTTTTTTCTACAAAATAGTTTTGAGTTTGTACAGTCCAAGGTAGACACTGCTATTTTTTTGAACACACCCCTTTCAACTAATTGCCCAATTGCACAGCCTTAAGAGCGTGCATATCATGAATGCTGGGTCTTGTTTGTTTTCTGACAATCTACTGAACCTACTGGTAACTTGTTTGCCACGTAGCAATAAAAAATATACGAAAAACCTTGATTATTCTGGTTAGTCACATTGTACTGCTATTATTTTGAACAAGACTGTATGTAAATTGTCATAGTTTTGGAGCACCCTCACTTAACGATAACCTAATATATACTTAAAGGGTTACTTCAGCGATCAGCATATGGCCTTGTATCAGTAGAAACCCTAGAGTATATTCGAATGATTGTGCTTTCCCCCCTCATATCCCCCTGAGACAAGAGATTTATGCATTTTATTTCTGGAAAAATTCCTCCTATGATGGAAATTGACGATATTTGCATCATAGGAGGAATGTTTGGAATAAGGTTAAAGACTACAGCCAGCAGAGGGAGCCATTTCCGCATGTTTTGAACTCACGCATGGGGGATGGGAGATTACACTCAGCTGGCAGGGAGAGCTCAAGTCGCAGCTACAGGCACACTCATTAAAACGGAGGTATGGAGAGCAATATAAGTGTTTTAACTTCTCAAATTAATTTCTATGAAAGTTAAGTTTGCAAAGGCATGAACTGAAACGCGCCAGACTGAACTCGCGTTGTGAATGTATGCCGCGAGTGTAGTCGTGATTACCTCAGCTCTCATCACGAGCTCATACATCAGCTCATGATGTTAAATGTAATATCACTCCTGCAGTTAGTGCTCAGTGCTGTCACTGTGACACTTGCGCGGTGACTCACTCATTATATTTAACAGACACGTTCAGTTTTTAATTGTAGTGTCTTCAACTCAGTCACAGTAATCAAGTTAGTAGCAGCGAAGCATTCTGGGCATTGTAGTCTTTTATCCCCATGAGACAAAAATAAATTTTCTGTCTTTTCTCAGTCTAGAAGGCACCAAATTCAAAAATAATTTCACATTTCTACTACATTGATGACCCAGTTTAAATACAGATTCATCTTCCCAGCGCTGAAGTACCCCTTTAATGAACAATTACCCTCACACACCTACAAGTAATGGATAGGTGTGTAGGAAAAAGTCATAAATCAAAAACACGACCTACTTGTAAAAGTATCCAAAATGCTTCATTTGCTGCAACGTTTCAGTCCCATGAACTTCATATGCCTGATGGCAAATAAAGCATTTTAATACTTTTGAAAGTAGATAGTGTGCGGGACTTTCTTTGTTTTTAACCTAATGTATATTTAATAAAGGCCATCTGAAGCTAATCGATAGGTTTTTATTAGAAAAATATATGCGTCAGTTACACTTTTTATCTTATGAAAAAAGATGAATATGGAAGGCGGTCTGACAGATGCTAGATATTTTACTTGCCATGTGGAGTATGTTTATGATGGATGGATGCACTTTTTTGAGCTTCAAACTCGTGAGCCCCGTTCTCTTAGATTAAAAACCTTGGAAACATCAGCAAATTTATTAATATAACTCCGATCAAACTAACCTGAATGAAGAGAGTCATATACTTCTAGGATAGCTTGAAGGTGATTAAATCATGGAGTGATTTTCATTTTAAAGTGAACTAATCCTTCATCACCACCCCAGTGTAAATGATTATAAGAGCAAAAAACAATAGTAGTTTTAAAGAGAGATCATCTAATCTAAAACAACTTTGTTCCTTTAAAGTAATGTGCACTCCAGATGCGCATCATTATCAATTATTAATGAAATCTGAAATAGCTGCCCATTATTAAGTGAGATAAGTTTGATATTACATTGCATATCAAAATATTTGAATGGGTCTCTGTTTACACTCCATACCCACACCTGAGCAAACACAACAGCCACAGAAACAATCAGTAAACAATCACTTTCAGTCGTCCTACAAAAGAGCACTCTCCTCACTGTCAGCACTTACGCCACAAAGAGACGTAACGCAAGCCTCTGACAGTCTGCTCAGAGTGATACGCTCAAAGGCACAGAGTTTGATACAACGCCCACAACAGGGTCTCATCACAACATGTCACAGAGAGAAACTTACATTGTCGAGCTGCTTGTAGGTGCTCTCAAGAGACTGTTGGGCTTTCTTGGCATCTGACAGATGCTGTACGAGAGAGAGAGAGAGAGAGAGAGAGAGAGAGAGAGAGAGAGAGAGAGAGAGAGAGAGAGAGAGAGAGAGGAGAGAGGAGAGAGAGAGAGAGAGAGAGAGAGAGAGAGAGAGAGAGAGAGAGAGAGAGAGAGAGAGGTAATTGTACTTTTGGCTTTCTGACATCATATCAAAAAAAGATGCAAAAAACATATTTTCTTGTACAAAACTGAAAACCATAAAATGGTCTGCATAAAATAAAAATGATTCCTATATATTTTCTAAATTAATCATTATCTCAAGTAAAATTTTCTTAGTATTGACTGCACGTTCATATTCAAATCTCCATCCAATCAACAGCTAAAGCACAAAACCAACTCCCCATCTTACATTTTTGATAGGCCTTTTCACTGTGATGTACATCACAATACAGGAGAAAAGATCTGTTGCTACGTCCATAACATTGCAAATTTGCATAGTGGCTGCCAGTGTGTTGCTTATGGTAGCTAAAGTGTTTTAAACAATTTTGGTTATTGCTAAAAATTGTTGTGAATGGTTGTCAGGGCACTATATGCGGTTGGTACTAAATTGTTTTAGTGTATTGTTATGTGGTTGCTAGGTTGTTCTGGGAGGTTGCTAGGGCATATACAAATGTTTGCTTACTGGCCCATGTCAAAAGAGCCCAGCCAAAAGCTTCTGATATCCTAAACCCTGGATAGAACTCAGGACCCTCCTTCTACATGTGACTTTTTTCCCACCCGTAATATCATTCTGCCAGGCAAAAATATGATCACTTATCAAATAAATCAGAGGCATCAGTCTAATCTATATCAGAGACATGCAGGGTTGAGCAATTGTAATAGTGATTTTTGCCTTAGGAAGCAAAAACAATAAAGCAGAGTCCCATAAATTCCAAGTGATAAACAAGAGAAGACAGCTGAGGTTATATGATGAGCATCAACTGTTGTTTATGAAGATAACCAAAGCATTCCTCGAACAGTGTGGCACAAATCAAAAAGAGACTTCCTCCCCAATAGACTATAATGTTTCTTCACAAGTTCTCCACTGCCTCTCCTTCATACCCACAATCCCCCTCTCTGTGTCCTTCCCAGCCCTCCGTCCCACAGCATGCTTTATTTTAAGCATGGCCCAGTTTCTCCATCTGCCGCTCTCGTTTTCGTTCTCGTTCGCTCACCATCTTGCGCTCCTGTTTGAGCTCCTGCAGGTACTTCGTGAGCTCGATGCAGATATTGATCATCATGTTCTCAGCGATAAGCTCCCTCTGGCCTGCATAGTCGTTCATCTCATTCAGGATGTCCAGAAAGGCCTGGTGATTGGAGAACCTGAAGAAAAGTGATACGAATGAGATCTTTAGGACTTTCTTTTAGTCATTTGTGATAACTGCAAGTTTAAAAATCATGCGCATTTATTAACCGATCTTTTCAAACTAAATAAAAAAACTCATTGGGGGTTGCAAACAAGTTAAGAAATAATCATCAGTCAAAATTATATTATATTTATATTTCACAATCCAATCAAAATCTGATGTTTCACTCTGAGCTACGCCACATTATGGAGGTTCAATGTGTTGCAAATGTTGTTTCATCACCTGTGGCTGTGGCTGATTTAAATACTACCTGATTTCCATGAGTGACTTCATTAGTTTTGCTTTCCAGAGGGAGCATACGTAAAGTCATTTACAGGTGTATGTGCTTGTTTGTTGAGCTCATGCGCTTTTTGTTTGGAGATGGCAACGGCCCCACAGGTCCTGCTGCTCAGCCACCGTAGCAACATCAGACATAGCTCAGCGTACCACAGTGAACTGATTATCGTGACTGGGGATTTGTCAGCTTTATTCTCTAATAGCACATTGTTCAGGTTGGACAATTCACTTGTCATCACAATTGTGAGGGAAATTAATTCATACAGCTTTTGAAACGTGCAAAATTACCTGCATTCCTGCTCTTCTTTGCTGCCTCGTTTAGGGCTGTATTTCTTGGTTAAATTCCTAGCAACCAGAAAAAGAAGACACTGCCTGATGGCCGGATCAACAACATCATAATAAATGTCATTTGAAAGTGCTCAAGTTTCAAATAGCAAAAGGTTGCATAACATGCCATGCTGGAGACCGAAAACTGCAGAGGTCCTGCTGGAGCAGGTGGCCATGAAGCATTTGCATGGGGCATTGATTGCAGAACATTTGTTCTTTCCAAAACACAGACATCAGAGTATTTAGGGGAATTAAATCATAGGGACATTTTTTCATTATTCTCACCATAATACTTTGCATTTATCAGGCAGAAAGGGAGTTTCCATATCTATCGTCTATATCAGGAATTTCAAACTTTTTAAATGGCAAGGACCCCTAAAAAATCCCCTTGTGAGAATAAAACAAGCAAGTGTTATGATGATGATGATATGTGATGTGATGATATATGATATATGATGAGATACATCAATTAGTTTTTATATATTCTGGTAAAAGAATGTTTTTGCTCAGGTGGCCAAAATGTCCAATCAATAGAGAAACTTTTTTTTCAGAAAGAGATAGCGATTATAGGGAATATGACAGATAACTATAACCATTTTAACATCCATGTCAGCAAACAATATTGTTCTGTTTATTTTAAGCATGTTTAGGATTTTTTTTAATCTACTGCTTTAAATGCTCTTTACACCATGATGGATTGTGAGTGGCTCAATATTTTTATCATTCATCAGCTTGAAAAATAATGATCTAAAAGTATTCTTATAGTTGAGGTGTGGACTGCTGTTCTTTTAAAGGTGTCATGAACTTGCTTTTAAACTCTTTTATACTGTTGTCTAGGGTCAAGTGACATCTGTGTGGTTTTAATGTTCAAAAACATCATAACTAATAAGTAATAGGCTATTTTCTACACTGGTTTTGAGGCTCTCCTCCTAAACGCTGGGTTTTGATGGGCGTGCCGCACTGGAGACTGGGAAGTAAACACCCACGGCTAGGATTGGATTAGCATATTTAATGATTTGATTTGAAAATCTTCAAACACAGCATTGTGTTTTAATCTCAGGCCTAGTCTACACGTACACAGGTATTTTTATTACCGGAGTTTTTCCTCCTCCGTTTTAAAAAACAATCGCGTCCACACAAGCATGGTTTAAAAAAAAAAATCTGTCCACATGAGAACGCAAAACTACGCTATGATTGGCTGCCTGATTTCCACATGGGTCCCATTCACTGGGATTGCACAGGGATGCCATGGGCTCAAGTGAAACACTTCCTACAAGTTCCTTTGCTTTGGACTCAGTTAGGCTTGGGCGGTAATACGGTAAAATGGTATACCGCGGGATCTAAAAATAGCAACGGTATCAGTTTCAATACCGTCAAACCGTCAAAAAAAAAAAAAAAAAACAGATCAACTTACATATTGCTGATCAACAATTAATTATTAAATATTTAATAAGTTGAACTAATTAAACTATTTACATATTAAATACTATTTATTTATTAAATGCCTAAATATGTGTATGCGTTGTTGTGACAGCGTGGATGAGAAAGAGAGAGAGAGAGAGGGGAAAAGACGGCGAGTCGGGCACTGAGTTATTATCGAAAAAGAACACAACTTCTGCAGTTTGGAAGTATTTTGGGTTTTGACGGTAAATACAGACGAGGCAATTTGCAAATTGTGCAACAAAAAGATGACCGCGAGAGATGGAAATACCTTGAACCTAAGGGCGCATATCCGAAACCACCATCCTCACTGCTGCGTGGATGAAAAACCGAGCGCACCCTCGGACTATGCTGTAATATTGCCGAAGCCTTTTGTCACACAGCTGGCAATGTAAGCAATAAGCATGAACTCCACAAAAATCAAGTGGACATGGGACTCACAAAAAAAAAGTCAATTGTCTGACAATTGTCTCATAACGGTAAGCATAAAACGTGCAGAGAGTTTCTCAGGGGCAGGGGCTCAAATGTAAAAAATAAAATAAAAATATAGGCCTATATATATATATATATATATATACATATATATATATATGCCAAGCCAACAGTTTGTTGACGCTGTCTGAGCCTTACATCATAATGTTTTAATTATTCACGGTAATACCGTATACCGAGGTAAAATAGGGAGGAGGTTTGACGGTATCAAAATTTGGATACCGCCCAAGCCTAGACTCAGTGACAACTGTATACACAGGTGCAGGGCCGAAGTGGACTGTAATAGCTTCACACACTTGCTTTACTATTTTGTATTATTGCATTCTGGCGCCTTTGTTCTGCAATACAATGAAATAACTGAACATGTATCTGTAGGATACTATACATGTGATAAGCGCTGTTAGTGGAGTCCACCGCATAGAATGGACTTACGTAAATCAAAAGGAGATGTGGAAAATCTGATATCAAACAAAGGAGAGAACGGCGCGCACTTCAATTTAAAAACCCGAAATCTCCGGTTTCACCATCTACACGACAACGCTGTAACCGGAGTTTCTAAAAATCTTCACCCTGGCCAGAGTTTTCAAAAAAGTCTGGTTTTAGTAACCGGATACAGCGTTCGCGTGTGGACGAACAGCCAAACTGCGTAGAAAAAGCTGCGGTTTTGAAAATACCCGTGTTCGTGTGGACAGGGCCTCAATATGTCTGCAAATCCAGCTAGGCCTGAGACTTGTTTACAAACAATTCTGCAGTTAAATGAAACAAACACGCGTATAATGTCTTCCCAACGTGAGCTGGAACTTCATTAAAAATAAAGTTCAACCACGCAGTCCTAATATTAGGATCTGAAGGAAGCTTATGCAGCGACTGTGTTCTTCCACAACCAGGAACAGCACAATATCTTCCTATCTTCATAGGCATGTTTATTTCAGCCTTGAGCCGAACAGTTCAGAGTGAGTCGATGGGCGGGGCTACTGAATTAGACGTGCTTATTCTGTTCGTTATTCTGTGTTTCGCCACACGATGACGTCAAGATTCGCACACGGTCATTTTCTGGGCCTGGTGTCTATAAAAGCTTTTCTTTGACTAACAAGGACGTTTTCAGCTCTGAAACTTACTGGATATTCTAATATTACAATGACCTTTTATATATTTCAAAAGCTCAAGGGAAAGTGGATTTCTCAATTCATCACCCCTTTAAATTTAAAAGAAAGAAGAAAAAAATCATGTGGTATAATTGACAAAGTGATTCAACCCACAAAAATACATTTAAATAAATAAATAAATAAATAAATAAATAAATACAATATGTATCAGAGAGGTCCCCTGTAGACCCTCATAAGCATGTGTCAAAGTCAATAAAAACATTTTTTTAAATCGTATTGCTTTAGTTATTTCAGCTTATAGTTATTTCAGGTTATTTAAAAAAGTTATTTCAACATCAACAATGTTTTTTATGAATTAATGTTGTTTAAGAAATTGTTATTACTTACTTGATGGCTAGACCATATTCAATTTTAACTATTGAAAATGGTATAAAAGTTTTCCGAAATCATGTGAAGCACTGTAAATCTTTAACTTTATATTTTTTTTCCTTTTCTTTTTCTTTATAGTCATTGGCTCATAAACCATATCCTCTTTGGTCTTGCCATTTGTCACGGTCAGTTATGACAGAAGCGCGGGCATACACTGAGGCATGTTTTAGTTTCGATTGACCGAACACAATTTTGTAATCCAAAGAGCTGGACTACAAAATGAAAGTAATGAAATGTGTTAAATAAGGAAGGCCATCCTATTCAAAACCAGGGTGCATTTATTTCCTTCCTTTGCACACAAGAAGCCAATGCTAAGCTTTACACTTTCACTATCCATCCACATCCCCTTAGTCATATGCTCGTCTGCTTCCACTTCCTCTCTTCTCTCAGAACGAGCGGGAGGGAGGAAAGAAAGAGGTAGCGGGCGAGGTAGCAGGCGAAACAGTCTGACAGAGATCAAGCGACTGTCAAGGCCTAGTCATGAATGAGAGGGGGAGCAGGCGCGGATATGCTTATCCTCTGGGCCGAGGCCAATGCTAGAGCTCAGAGGTGCCAACAAGTTCAGTTCTGCCCCAAACAAGTCATGAGACCCAAATATTTCACAATCAGCCCTAGCTCTGGATAAACATTCACAAGCATGCATACACATGTACACTAGGCAAACTGGATGGCCTAGATTTTAAGATCTCTTACCTTAGCTGCTTGGCATAATTCTGTTCAATCTCGGTTCGCTCCTTTACAAACTTCACATATTTCTCCACCAAGTCCAAGCCGGACTGTGTATGTTTATCAAGGATTTCATATTGGTCCTGAAATATAAAAAGAGAACAGTTCTTCAATAAACATGTCAAAAATGTTTTACTTATTTTGATTTGTCAGACACTGATCCAGATAATTTGATGGTGGTGGTCTGACGCTTGCGCCTCTAACAATGGTTACAATTTAGGATTATTTATCTTTCATAATTTAAGCATAAAAGCACTTTAAGCACATTTAAGCACTTTCTTCTTTCTGATTTTTTTTTTTTTTTACCATGCCATACAAGAGCTGCACAATTAATCGTTAAAGAGTATATGCCACATACAATTTCTGCTAATCTCATGTTAATATTGAGTACCAATAGAGGATTTCATCCTTCATATCAGTGAAGAGTATTTTGTTTTATCATACTTATCAAAGAAAGATACACTGTACTGATTCTTTCCGAAAACAGCGTGGAGTGCTGTGAGCGGAGCTAAAAATTATTAAATAAATCACGATGCGCTCTTGCTCGGGTTGATGTGTGCATACGCTCATCCGGGAGAAGTAGTGCCCATGCAAGGAATTCCACCCTTTATGACATCATACAGGGCCATATTTGAAAAACTTTCCCAAACTTGTTAAAATCCTGAAGGAGTGTATTTGGCTCAGAAATGTCATATATCCAACTCGTTTTTTGACATTTTGGCTTGCTATATTAAAAACAAATTCCTGGTCTTTTCCAAGATTTATAATAGCAGCCTTAAAAAGTGCATCCATCCATTATAAAAGTACTCCACATGGCTTAAGGGAGTTAATAAAGGCCTTCTGAAATGAATCAATGGGTTTCTATTAAAAAAAGATCCATATTTAACATTTAAAATATATAGCTTCCGGCAAACTGACTTCCGTAGTCATTTTATGGAAAAAGCATAACATCGGCCGTAGCGTAGTGTAAGTGTTTTGAAGTGCGCTTTACACTTTCTTTGTAAGTTGAATACGGAAGGCTGTCCAGCGGAAGCTAGATATTTTACTTTATGAAGTTTTAAATATGGATATTTTTCTTACAAAAATCCACCGGTTCATTTAAGAAGGCCTTTATTAATCCCCCGGAGCCATGTCGATTACTTTTCTAATAGATGGATGCACTTTTTTTGGGCTTTAAATTTTGGGCTGCCATTCACTCACATTATAAAGCTTGGATTAGCCAGAATTGTTTTTTTCATATAATTCAGACTGTAATTCGCTTTAATAGCTAAAAAAAAAGCTTTAATAGGGTTCTTGACTCAATTTTATAAAAAGGGTTTTATATAAGGAAATGCAATATGATTGCATAATACTTTCGTGTTTAATTGTGTGTGTGTGTGTGTGTGTGTGTGTGTGTGTGTGTGTGTGTGTGTGTGTGTGTGTGTGTGTGTGTGTGTGTGTGTGTGTGTGTGTTTTCTGGTGGTAAAGTACAAAAAAAATATTAAAACAAAATAAATCTAAATTAAATCCATCAAAATATCTTGTTATGGGCTTCCATAAAATATTCTATTTATGAAGCATATGACAGAACCCTTTAAAACCTTTTCCTCCAAGAGTGAAAGGTAAAACATCCACAATTTACCTTTTTTCCCTAAAATTAAAATTAACTGATGCCATCATCATCATCTTCTACGATAAGCAAAGCAAACATTGCTATTAACATAGAAAATGTAGTCTAGTGTTTCTCACTCTCTCACTCTCACTCACTCTTGTGACTGCCACATAAAATAAAATAAACACTGCAAAACAACCAATATGGAACAGAAAACACACTAGAAAATGGGCCAACAACAGAGACCGTTCAGTTGTATTAAGTATTTACTATTAAGAAGGAATCGTTAACTTTTTATAAATTCATAAGGGGAAGTTTCTCACCAAATACTTTTCTGGTTATAAATCCTCTGGAAATTATTTTTTTTAAGTATAAAAGTACATGTGTAGTCTCTTATCTATAAGTAAAAGTAAAAGCTGCATGCATTATAATTGTACAATTATTATAATTATAATAATAATAATAATAATAATTATTATTATTATTATTATTATTATTATTATTATTATTATTATTATTATATACACTGCAGCTTTAGGTGATCTTGTTCAAATCAATGTAATCACAAAGATGGAATAATTTCATAAGTTTTACTAGTTCCAAATACAGGTCAGAGCTCCGTATGACATTAAAGCTGAAAGTCTTCATCAGATTGTGTAAAGTCTCCTGAGTCGATCAAGCTAATGTAAGAGTAAATAAAAATGCAAGTGAAAAAGAGGAAGAGAACAGTGTGCCAGCCTCGTTTCTGTAGAAACTTAATGCACAAAATTTGCATTTATAGAGAGCTATTTTTGTAGGCCAACCCGGAAGTTAGCATTACCCGGTTCCCTCAACAAAATCCCAATAGGATATTATCATTGGCTTTTGGATTACACAAGGTCTGTGTCTGTGTGACTAACAAAAGCTTAGGTTTTTTTTAAACTTGATTTAGAAGTGTAAATACAAATCAGCAGAAGTCCAACGTTAAATGTAGGCTATAAACAAACTATAAATGTGTCTGCCCACATAAAGGAGAGGACATCCCAGAGGTTCCCAACCCTTGACCTTATAATGTTATCTGTGGGAGGCAGAGGGTTCCTCAGGGCTTTAAACTCATCCTGCCACAAGTGATTGAGTAGGCAGGACACAGGAAGTGGAAGTCTTCCCCACTTCCTGCTGCATTTCAGCCGTGCTCAACAAAAATATGAATATAACATTCCATTTTCCCGAACCAAAACAAAAACACACCTAGGGACTAATTTGTTAAAAATGTATCAGCATTTTCCAAAGAAAGAACATTTGAAACTGCCTGGTTTGGCTGTATTTTTCCCTTTTCACAGTTCCTTATTTGGTGGGGCACTCCGTTACATTTCAAGTACGGGCCTGACCATTTAAGAGTGATGATATCTTGAAATGTCCCCCACCCCCTCAGTGCTACCTCCATCGGCCTGGATGTAGATATGTGTTTTGAAGTGGGAAGGAGGGAGGTGCCTTTGGGATGACATTCCTAACAAGCCGAGCCATGTCCTGACTCCACCTCCTCCTCCTCTCTCCTCAAAATGGAGTCCATTAATATAGAACAAGAGAAGAATTCCCTACCCCCTCACAACCCACTCTCTCTCGCAAAAAATAGAGCGCTTTTCAACTTTTTTCAAAACAAGGCCTCGTGAGACAGTTGTTTATGTCCCAAGCTAAGCTTCTGTCAGCTTGCATATTAAGACAACAGCAAATATTTGAAATATAAAAAGAAAAAAATGTTAAGAGATGTTATTCACCCAAAAATCAAAAAGAAGGAAATTTTTTTAGTACCCACATTGACATTATTCTACATAGTGACATTATACTTATCGCAGAAGTATAATAAAATTGCAAAATTGCACTTATATGATAAGTGAAAAACAATCATTACTGTAAATGTGGCATTAGTTTTTTTCTTAAAATCCACATAAATTAAATTCTGTACATCATATACAACTGTGATGCATATTTAAAATAGTTTTTTTTTTTCATTACAGTAGGCTACTGAGAATTTTGGGGTTAGATATGCTTATTAATTATAATGAAAATAATCTTTTTAGCATATCTTAATTTATTATACATTGGAAACAAAGATATTTTAATACTTTCTCATCTCAGTTGTCTATCTATTGAAAATCTAAGTATACAGTAATCAAAATTTTTGAACTTCAAAAAGTACATAAACATTTTTGGATGGATGGACAAAAATGATGAGAGAATATTAAAAGTATATTTTTTGTTCTGAAAATGAGTGAAAGATGGGTGAACTAAACCTTTAATGTAACAGCTGTGGCCAAAAGTATTGGCAGTGACATACATACTGTGAGCGACTGTACATTTTGTTGCAATATTGTCCTGTTTAACACTGTGAAGATGCTTTGAAACAATCATCATTGTAAAAGCGCTATATAAATAAAGGTGACTTGACTTTCGCAAGATTTGCTGCTTCAGCATTTCCAGATGATTTATTTCATGTTTCTATGATATACTGGAAAACAATGATATGCATTGCATACGTTTTAAAGGATTTCCTTGGCAAAAACATTTATGCAAAGTGTCAGTATACAGTGTTGACCCTTCTTCTTCATTACCCCTGTAATTTGCTCTGGCATGCTGGATATCAGCTTCTGGGCCACAATCTGTGGGCTTCTACTTGTCCACTCATGTTTTCAGAATAGACCACAGGTCAACATTTCAATGTAATGATCTCAGAGCCACTTCATTATCACTCTTCCTTTGTGACATGGTACTTTATCATGCTGGAAAATGCACGGATCATGACCAACTTTCTTCTGGCTCACTGGGGGAAGTTGACATTGTAGGACGTTTTTATACCATTCTGTATTCCTGGCAGTGTTTGTGGGTGGAACTGGGAGAGAGACACTCCCTTGGATGAAAAGCAGCCCCACACATGGATGTCTCAGGACGCTTCACTGTTGGCACGACACAGGACTCGCCTTCTCCATACAATCAATTTCCAGACATCCCAAACAGCCAGAAGAAAAATAACTTTGCACCAGTCTTCTGCTGTCCAATTCTTGTATTTCCTGCAGAATTTCATCCCGTCATTGATGTTTTTCTTGGAGAGAGGTGGCTTCTTTGCTCCCCCTCTTCACACCAAGCCGTTGTTCAAAAGCCTTCACCTCACTGTGCATACAGATGCACTCGCACCCAACTGCTGCCAATATTGAGCAGCTCTGTACTTGGGATGACACGATTCCATAGCTGGGACATCTTCCATAGCAAGCGTCCTCTTTACTTTACCTTTCTCCTAGAAGTTTTTAATGATTTAGTAAATAGCTCTTACAAGTGCAATATTCTTTACAGCAATTTCCTTGCATGTGAGGCCTTTGTAATGCAAAAAGATAATTGCTGCACTTCTTTCATTGCAGGGAACCATTGCTAACACAAGAACATTATAATTGCACTTCTTCCTTCCTTTTATAACACTCAGTCTTCTTATAATCCAAAGAGAATGATGGAGTGAGTTCACTTGTGCTCATTCACACACACTTTCCCATGTGCCTGATGATATGATTCGTGAAATTATGTTAGCTGGTCATTTTTTACAAAACAGTGAAATTTGGGACGAAACTTATTTACACTTAAAGAGTTTCATGCTCATTTAAAGAGTTTCATGCTCATTTTAAACATGGCCTTAAAATTTCAAAATACGAGATAGACGTATTAATATAAGTATTTCTGAGGCAAATACAATCCTTCAGGATTCAACCAGAGCGAGCGAAAGAGCGCACGTCAACAAGCTTCGTTCAGGATATGGGAGCACTGTCTTTTTGTTTTTAGACCATGAAAATCAACACTAAAGTTACTAAAGAAGTGAGCTTTTGGTTGTCAGGGAAAGATAACCTTGCTCACCTTCCCAAATAACCCAGCATTAAAGGTGCACCATGCAACTTTCCGTCCACTGGAGGGCGCCTATTCAAAACAAAGGTGTAGTTTGATGACGCCAAGTTTGAGCGCAGCAACTTGGGACATGTGGACTTCACCTCAAAGCCGGTGGAAAATAGGACACTAACGTTAATAATCACATTCATGATTTCTGCCAATGTAGTGTGAAGCAGAGCAGGGCCGAGTGTTGTGGAGCTGAGCAAGGCCGCTGGAGCGGTTGTTATACAAGCACACGGCTCGCGAGCACCGGGAATTTTATTATGACGGGACAGGACACAGTCGCCGGGCGCCCGCACTTCCGCGTTTTTGGTCATGATTATAAGGTAAAGCAGCTCTGTTTATCAAGTGTGTTTAAAATGATGTTATGACGTTATTCTGTGCGTTCACTCGGCACTGCTGTGACATATTCACACTGCTAAGAGTAAAGCGCTTCTGCCAAATGTAAGTGCATATAATGTAAAAAAAAGGAACATATAGTGAATTGAAAGTTATCCAGGGATAATGCCACAATGTATTGTGTTATGTGTGTGTGCGTGCTTGTGACTCTTTAGCTCCGACCACTGCACTATTTTTTGTCTTTTATAAATATGATCAAACTAAAGACTCTTCAGAGATATGAAGGATGCAATACCACTCTTTAGGTAAGAAACTGTGTCATGTACCCTTTAACCCCGGGTTATTGTCGATCTAAATACCGATTTAAACCCCGGCTAAAGGAGCGGTTCACACTTGTAATTAATGTCGCCTTCACGTTCTATCGGAAATTTGACAATTCCCTACTTCCGAAGTCGTCTTTAAAAGCTCATCACATTCAAATTTTGAAATAGGAAGGCAATCTTTACCTTAGAAACTCGTGTTTATCATAACTCTGAAAGTACGTGAAGGCAGCATTAGATGCAGGGGTCTTTTTACCCAGGGTTATGAAACCCTGCTTTGGGTTTTGCAATGTTATTTTTTGTTTGCAATGTTATTCATTGTGGTGCCAAACTTGTACAGTGTGAAAGGATGCAGTATTAGAATGTTACAACTAGATACTTAGCAACAGACAACCGATCACATGCCTCATATTTTCAAGCGTTGCACTCACAGAAACACAACAGGATGTATAGAGCCCGACCGATTTATTGGTCTGCCGAATTTATCAGCCAATATGAGCCTGTCGTAGATATACCGGCATCGGCGTACATGCTGCAAATATGCCACCGATATGAAAGCACACAAGCTTGCCCACACACCTCACAGCGCACGAATATTCATGAAAAATCATGTCAAAATCATCATAAACATATTTGGTTATGCCTTAAGTGAATGTAAACATGAAATTTGACACTTGCCAGTCACCACCAGCGTTTATCACATTTCACAGCCCACAGGATCTTTTATGAATATCTGAACATGCAACATATCATATTTTTATCAACAGTTTGAATGTGGGTATAGTTTCATGAAAAAACTATTTTTTGAGAAAAGCTGAGAAAATTCTGTTTTTGTCAAAGACTACATATAGATTAAATTCATAACGGTGATCAAAACACAGATGAGTAGATGGAGTCAGTGAACACCCCCAAAGATTCACAGTCCTATAGCTTGTCCTGGGTCGACATTTCATGTTTTGATATACTGTTTATTTGCTTGATTGCATTATTTTACATAACGCATCTGCTTATATGAGACCGTTCGTTTCTGCTTCTTCTTCGGCTGTGTTTTGATCATGACATTCTGTACTCGTTCAGGAGATAATAGCACCCCCTTCCGTATAACAGTGAAAACATGGAAAGCTGGAAAATCAATGGCAGGGGAAAAAAATACTCACTGCTCTTGACTGAATAACTTTAATAAGAGTTCATCTATATTTCTACAGTAAAGAATAGGAAGTGATATTTTTACATTTGACTACTATGTAGCCTACCTGAAAATCTAGTTTAGACCTATGAAAAACATGAAGATAACTTTTTCATTTGTATGTTTGTTCTGTGTTATTTATGTACAATATATGTATATTCTGCATTGCACACTGTATTATACAGTACAAGTCAAAACTTTAGACACATCAGTGGTAAAGTATTTTGGCTGGTACTGTACTATAATATACACATAAATAATATTGACCGATATATCCCATATCGGTCAGGCTCTATAAATAGTTATTTCTGTGTATGATAGGAAACATGTCAAAACAGCGATGAAAACACAACAATTGGAGTGAAGAAGAGACCATTTCATTCTTACCTTTATAGTTAAAAAAGTTACAGTCAGCAATGTGTAATATATATGATGGCGCCCAATGCTAGAGCCTTTATGTAAAGAGGTCACGTGCTGCATTTGTCAACACAACTAACACCGCAAATAAGGACATTAACCCAGGATTTAGGAATGTGCAGTGTGAAACAGCAGCTTGTGAATACCAGGATTAACTGTTAACCCCGGGTGTAGTATGATCAATGTGAAATGTGAATAAAGATAACCCAGGATTCCGTTTACCTGGGGTTTAGAATAACCCAGGGTTAACAATTTCAAGTGTAAAAAACAGCCCAAATGCAATTCAACACCACAAAAACTGAATCAAACTTAGTTAAAACTGCCGATACAACTCCCCTAGATTTAAATCAGCGGTGGCTACAATCAAACTTCACAGCAACTGCTATCATCACAATCTTTAAACCAACAGAGATCCCCTCTCCAAATATCCATTCAAGCTATAAAAGCAGTCCTGGGCACAATTTACAGCAGGGTTCCTCTTATCTTTTCTGTAGCACTGTAGTCGGCCCATTCTTCACCCCTCCCCTTGTATTTTTCTTCCATCATTAACTCCTCCTCCCCGTAGTGCAAAGCTATTCTCCCAGCCTGAGCAGAGAGCAGTCTACAGCCTCCACGAGACAAGAGTCCACAGCGAAATGCCGTTGTCCTTCGTCATGCTCTAATGACTTAATATGGAGCCTGTTGTGCTGCATTTCTCCCAGACATGCAGAGAGAATTCAAACAAACACTAAAATCAACAAAAATCAGCCACACTCCCATCTGTAAACATCTGAAATTGTGCGCTGTCAAAAATAGCTAGTGGCTTAACAGCAAAGGAGTGGACAGATGCCACAGTGTAGCCATGGGAAAGGCACTTAATGACTAACCCGGCCAAAACCAATTAGGTTAGACATTGCTAAGAGTGACAGTAAACCAAAGCCAGACTTATGAGAACCAATGCATGCCCTTCCCACCTGGACCGCCTCAAGCATCTACAGTTGAGAAACAAGTCCACACGAACCTCAAACTCTCACTTCTGTCTATTACAGAGCTGAAACTACAGTAATTTCCCTGGTTGCCAGTAGCATCCCTCAAAAAGCACACAAAAGGAAAACTTTCTAGTGAAGTGGACCACAAAATAAACAGCAACATGAAGTGGTGTTTTTTATTTTATTTTTAAATAGGGCACAACTAATTAGGCTGGTGCAGTAGAAGATGGAAAGGGGACAGCGGACAGAGGCCTAAGGGGAGCAACAACAACGAGGTCAAACAATCTCCACCCACTTCAGCGCAACGCTCAATTTGCAGGCATGTGGAAAGGTCTGTGTAAAATCTGTCTATAGTCAAAAGAGGTGGGAACCTCTGTGCAGATGGGACATTATGTGATGGCTATCCGGGAAATGAGAGAACTAAAACAGGCAGTATGAAACAGCTGATGATGATGCAATCTCTAACCTATTTCTGCCTTTGTGGAAAGTGCTTTGAGAGACAAGGCAGTCATTTTTACCACTTTTTAACCACCATTTTAGTTATTTTTAAGCAAACGCAGTTGGTGTCACTAAATAAAGATCTTCAATTTATGAGCTCCTCTTTAGCTCATAGCCAGGGACTGCTTATTAAACGCCTCCAAATTATCTACAGAACACATTAAAATCAAACAACAGGAAGCTAGCAATTCCCATTGTATGTATCCAGCATGTATGAGCAGTTAAACTAGACTTAGATAAGAACACATTACTAAACACAAAATAGTGGCTAAAGTTGTTGGATAGTTCTCCCATGTCATATTGAATAAATAACATGTCATACTGTACAAAAACAATTATCTCCCAAAATAAAATATATGAGAGAGAGAGAGAGAGAGAGAGAGAGAGAGAGAGAGAGAGAGAGAGAGAGAGAGAGAGAGAGAGAGAGAGAGAGAGAGAGAGAGAGAGAGAGGCCACTGATTGATCATATGAAGGTAACGGCGACACTGTTGTTGTTGTTGCTATGATTCTGCTCAACTTTGTATTTGAGCGGATGTTCACATTAAACGTGGCAATTGATGGAATAAAACGATGACAACTGATAGGTTCGACAAATTTGGTCATAAATTGGTTTCACAATCTGACAGATAGTATTTTCGTAAATTTATCCTGTTCCAGTTTGCAAAACAAATGTCATAAATCACGTTTACGCCCATGTACTAATTGAAGATCATTGATGCCACTGAATCCGAATCCGACGGTCTAAAACAGAAACATTAAACATAAAACAGAGTTTATCCTCCGAACTTACCCAAAGCTCAGTGCCCCAGTCCATGTTCAGCTCTCCTACCACTTCACTCTATTAGCCCGAAAAGTTATTCCAACTTACAAGAGTAACGGGTGTTCAAAATAGGTTCAAAGAAAGAGACTCATTTCTTTTTCCCACATTCACGCGCAACACAGAACAAATCGATACGGTTCTCCAGCGCGAGCTACTTTGCGGTGGCACAAATACTTTTCGTTGCAGAGCAAGAGAAGGATCAACTGGATTTCATTGCCGCGTCACTCCCAGATCCCTAATTCTTAAAGGAGCCGCCGGATCCAGTTTCCAGTTTCCAGCTTTCAGACTGCATGTCGGTCTACAGACGGAGTGAGAGCACTTCAAAAACAGAGAGGAAGGACATGACCTTTATTAAATTATTAACACCACACGTCAACAATCATTAACAATAGCCTACTCTTGACAGCATGCGTCTTGGAACCATTTTACATCAATTTTATTAATCAGTTAAAAAAAGAAATGTTTTTGTTTTATACTGTAGGCCTATATATATATATATATATATATATATATATATATATATATATATATATATATATATATATATATATATATTATTATTATTATTATTATTTTTTTATACCTTCTGAGACCCAAGGAAAAAAGTGTCATCAAATGTTTTTGTTTTGTGTGATTTCCTACTTCTTTGAGGTAAAAAAACAAAAACAAAAACAAAAGCATTCTACCAATTTAGAATTTTCTTTATTTTATTTTTACCACAGGACCAATTTAGTTTGAAAGACAGCCAAACTCAGAAAAACAAAAATAAACCGAATATGGCTGTTGAGTAGCCTACTTTAAACAATAAATTTAACATAAAAACAAAACAAAAGCAAATTATCATTCTGTATGGTTTCACTTGCTTAGCGGTGATAGTCCTGGAACAGTTTAGTTTGAAAAGACAGCCGAACTCAGAAAACCTACAAAATGAACAGCTGAGTGATATTAATCCAAGAATAAATTAAACATAAAATAAACTAAAGTAATGATTATTCCTTATTTCTGCACCTTTCAGCATGGTTGATTTCTACCATCTCTGTCATGTGGGTGGCTCCTAGTCTGCGCACAGATGGTTTGGGTTGCAGGATCCTCATTTTAATTGATTCATTTAATTTACATTAGCTATATTGAATCTATGAAGCCATGGAGGAAAACATAAAACAAATCAAGTCACATAAACATTTTACAATGTATTTCTATCTTCTATAACATGTTTTGGCTTATATACACACATACACACTTTTTTTTTTAAGTCCCCCAAAAAATTAAAGAACTTTTTAAAATTATTTTAAATAACAGAGCAGGCATTTTACTATCAGTCAATACATACTACAGACATATAGACACTACACAAATAGGCCTACAAATACAGTCACTTAAAAAAAAGAAACAAAACAACAACAAATGAAAAGTGTTATCAAATGTGTCTAATGAAAGCAAATTTCTGACTTGGAGAATGCCCATCTTCAGACATGGGGATGGGGTGATATGTTTTTAATTATCTCCATTTATAGGCTTCATAAACATTTCTAACAAAAGTAATAATAAGGTCTATTTACCACAAATAAATCATTTTCTTTTCTCATAGGCTATTTAACCAACTTTGAAGTGAGAGTCTCACTACATGGGTAACACACTTATGTACAGCAAATGAAGGTCAGCGTGACAACCAAAATACAGGAAAACATTTTGTTGTCATGTGATACGATAACTTGATACGTTTCTTCTTTTCTTTTTTTATCATCTCATACATTCTTCTATGACATTGACACATAGTCATACAAGTGACAGCACATGCTGCTAAACTTTTACACAGCAGTGTTTAGGCTATCATTGTAATCTGGATGACGTTCAATATTTCATCTTTGTTCAACGTTAGGAATTTCCTCCTTTGCTTAACGGACGCAGTTCGTGGCGATTCGCTGGTTGTAATTGATAACGTCCAGTTGATTTTTTCCTTTTCCACGCATAGATAAATAATGCGATTATTAAAACAAACACTGTAACAGCCACTCCAATAATTGCAATGTAGTTTGATGATTTGGCTAAAAAGGCAAAGGGAAAATGTATGTTCAGTTAAAGAAGATCTAAAACTCATTAGTGTAACATTCATTTTGTGATTAAATGACTGAGTAGCAATACTTAAAAGGTTGTTCTAATAAACTATCACGGGGAATGAATAATATCAGATTATTATTATCACAGTCATAGTCCAAACCTCTTATCTCCACTATGAAGGTCTTTTCCTTGCTTCCAAATTTATTCGTGGCACCGCATGTATAAACTCCAGCACTGGTAGACGTGGCTCTCTCGATTTTGAAGGTGATGTGGCGACTCCCAGTGGAGAGGTTCTTGTTTGTAAAGCTCAACCACATTTCAGGTTCTGGGTTACCAGACGAACCGCACTCTAGGACTATATTGCCGTCTTCTACCACAACAAACTTGTCTTGGATTGCAGATAACACTGGGGCATCTGTGTTGGAAGTAAAGTTGTCCTTTTTATATTAGGTTGTTACAGAAATATATATATATCCTACCTACAGTATGGAATAATTTTTCTTACACAAAATATTAAGAAAGAATGTAGAATTCACAGTTCCATGTCGGTTAGTTGCGGTTAATGTATACCAGCCACTATCATTCCAATTGGGATAATAGGGAAGCTGGATAATTGTTCCATTTCTGTAGAGGGAGACTTCAGGTTTTGGTGATCCATTAACTACACAAGACATTCCGAAGAGTGTTTTCTCTTTTACTTCGTAGATCACACTGCAGTTCAGCTTTGGAGGATCTGTTTTTGTGAGAAAACAATCACTTTTAAATAGACAATTGGAGACACAAAACATAAATGCATTGCTCACACAAAATTTTAAATGATGTCACCCTTAAGTTGTTCCAGACCTGTACACATATCTTTCTTCTGCTCAACACAAAGGAAGATATTTGGAAGAATGTTTGTAACCAAGCAGATCTCGGCAGCTATTGACTGGGGGATAATATGGAAGTCAATGCTGGCGAGATCAAGCATTCTTCCAAATATCTTCCTTTGTGTTCAGCAGAAGAAAGAAATTCATCCAGGTTTGGAGCAGCAGGGTGAATAAATGATGACAGATTGTTTTATTTTTGGGTGAACTACCCTTTAGTGCAGAAGAGCTCTCATACTTACACTGTACTGTGATGCTCACAATGCACTTGGAATCACCAAGTTCATTACTGGCAGTGATTTCATATTGGTCAGAATCAATTGTGTTGAGAAGTATAGAAGCATTGACTAGTGATGAATTGCGTCTCCAAGAGATGTTTGGACGAGGGTTACCCACAAGAGAATAAACATTTGGATAAAAAACCAATGAGGTCCCTGTCATTGGAAACCAGTCCTGACAATGTTTAATTTGTGGCTCATCTGAAAAAGAAAGAACATACTTGTCCGTTTGTATTTTAAGAGTATTCCTAGCTTCTCTACATGTGAAGAAAGAGACCAAAACAATATTTTGTTCGCTTACAATATACAGTAATGTGTAGATGATCTGATGTGACTTTAGGGGGAGGTTGAGGTCCTTCTTCTCCCAGTTCCAGCTCTGCTTCACACCTGTACTGAGCTCTATCATCAGCTCTGTCTGGACGGATCAGGAGTTCAGATCTTTTATTGACTGGAGTCTTGATGGTGTCAGTGAAGGTGGTTTGATCCACCAGAGTCAGTCCTTTGTACCATTTGATAATGAGATTCTGAACAGGAGCCACATTGAGAACTTCACACTGGAGCTCATACTGGTTTCCATCTATCATCGGTCCGTTGTGATTCACAGTGTTGATGGACACACTGTCTGGGGTCTCTGTGGAGGAAGATTTACACACACTGATTTCTGCAGTCACGAATGTACAGTCTTGTTCAAAATAATAGCAGTACAATGTGACTAACCAGAATAATCAAGGTTTTTAGTATATTTTTTATTGCTACGTGGCAAACAAGTTACCAGTAGGTTCAGTAGATTGTCAGAAAACAAACAAGACCCAGCATTCATGATATGCACGCTCTTAAGGCTGTGCAATTGGGCAAGTAGTTGAAAGGGGTGTGTTCAAAAAAAATAGCAGTGTCTACCTTTGACTGTACAAACTCAAAACTATTTTGTACAAACATTTTTTTTTTCTGGGATTTAGCAATCCTGTGAATCACTAAACTAATATTTAGTTGTATGACCACAGTTTTTTAAAACTGCTTGACATCTGTGTGGCATGGAGTCAACCAGCTTGTGGCACCTCTCAGCTGTTATTCCACTCCATGATTCTTTAACAACATTCCACAATTCATTCACATTTCTTGGTTTTGCTTCAGAAACAGCATTTTTGATATCACCCCACAAGTTCTCAATTGGATTAAGGTCTGGAGATTGGGCTGGCCACTCCATAACATTAATTTTGTTGGTTTGGAACCAAGACTTTGCCCGTTTACTAGTGTGTTTTGGGTCATTGTCTTGTTGAAACAACCGTTTCAAGGGCATGTCCTCTTCAGCATAGGGCAACATGACCTCTTCAAGTATTTTAACATATGCAAACTGATCCATGATCCCTGGTATGCGATAAATAGGCCCAACACCATAGTAGGAGAAACATGCCCATATCATGATGCTTGCACCTCCATGCTTCACTGTCTTCACTGTGTACTGTGGCTTGAATTCAGAGTTTGGGGGTCGTCTCACAAACTGCCTGTGGCCCTTGGACCCAAAAAGAACAATTTTACTCTCATCAGTCCACAAAATGTTCCTCCATTTCTCTTTAGGCCAGTTGATGTGTTCTTTGGCAAATTGTAACCTCTTCTGCACATGCCTTTTTTTTAACAGAGGGACTTTGCGGGGGATTCTTGAAAATAGATTAGCTTCACACAGACGTCTTCTAACTGTCACAGTACTTACAGGTAACTCCAGACTGTCTTTGATCATCCTGGAGGTGATCATTGGCTGAGCCTTTGCCATTCTGGTTATTCTTCTATCCATTTTGATGGTTGTCTTCCGTTTTCTTCCACGTCTCTCTGGTTTTGCTCTCCATTTTAAGGCATTGGAGATCATTTTAGCTGAACAGCCTATCATTTTTTGCACCTCTTTATAGGTTTTCCCCTCTCTAATCAACTTTTTAATCAAAGTACGCTGTTCTTCTGAACAATGTCTTGAACGACCCATTTTCCTCAGCTTTCAAATGCATGTTCAACAAGTGTTGGCTTCATCCTTAAATAGGGGCCACCTGATTCACACCTGTTTCTTCACAAAATTGATGACCTCAGTGATTGAATGCCACACTGCTATTTTTTTGAACACACCCCTTTCAACTAATTCAACTAATTGCCCAATTGCACAGCCTTAAGAGCGTGCATATCATGAATTCTGGGTCTCATTTGTTTTCTGAGAATCTACTGAACCTACTGGTAACTTGTTTGCCACGTAGCAATAAAAAATATACTAAAAACCTTGATTATTCTGGTTAGTCACATTGTACTGCTATTATTTTGAACAAGACTGTACATATGTTAGATATTTCTGAGAATGAAAAGATAAAAGTATCAATAACAGAAACTCACTGTAAATAGTCACTGGGAGATCTAATGTGCACTGTGTATCATTGTAGTTCATGAAGCAGACTGGCTTTATGTCCCATTCTCTCAGGTTTGGGACTCTCCATGTGATCAGACTGTCTTCTCTCATAGGCACTGCTCCCTCACTGGCCTCCCATCCCATCCCATCATGCAGGACGGAAGTTTTGCAGTCGGCTGAAACAGAACTGTCGTATCTCACAACAGCTCTCTGTGGGTCGAGCTGAACAGGACAGGGGCTGTCTACAGAATTGGATGTGATTGAAAACAAATTAATCTCTATCACAGAATAACAGCATCATTCATATATCAGGGCACTCTTCTATCTCATTACTGTGCAAAAGTCCACATTTGGCAATGCCAAGCTTAAATTAAATTGCTTACAGAAGGGATAAAACAATGTTCCTTTTTGATAAAACAACTTTTTGACTATCCTCAGCTGTCATAGACAGCAATAAGTGCAACTACTTTTTTAAAAATTAAATGTATGTACTATATATATTTTTTCAATAATACTTTTTGTTGAATAAATTTCATTGTACTAGATAATGCATTTAATTCATTTGTCCCTATAAAATAATTAAATAATATTAATATTATTATAAATGCTATATTATTTCATATTTGTCACCATTATGTTTAAGTGTGTTGTGCTATTGCCTGTCTTTGGATTATCTGTGATTAAACTACGTTTGGAACTGTCTTAAGCCCTATTCGGACTAGATTAGTTTAACATGGGGACATGGGGGTAAAGTCATTTTACCTCAGGACGTCTGTAATATTAATGGCCAATTCGCACGGGATAAGACATCTCAGTAAAACTAGCAGAAGTGGGAGGAGTAACTCGCTTTACGCACCTCCTTGACGTCATGTGCGTCTGACGTTGCCGTTATAACGTGAGCGCCAGTCTGAACTCCGTCTCCAATATATATGTGTTTTAATAAACAGTTAGGTCCAGTCTAACGATTCTTATTGGATTATGTTGGTAATAGACACTTTCCTAGAGCTAAAATGTGTTGTGCCTCTAATAAGTGCTTTTGATCTTCTTTTTGCTTTAAATGATATGCGGAAAATACTGGACATTTTCCACAGATTTGTCCCACCACCTACAACGCAACCGAATGCTTCAAGCGCCTCCATGGTCGCAAAAAGTGCTCTTTTTTAACTTTTAAACAGGAAATGATGGAATTTTACCATACATTTTTACAGCAGGTCTATTCGAACGGGATTAGTATTACCTGAGGTAATTTTTCCGGACCTTTTTACAGAAGGTAAAAGTCTCGGTAATCTTTACTGACATTCTCCGTAGAATATAGAAATCTATACTCAGAGGACTCCTGTGAGCAGAAATGACATCATCTCACTTAACTGGACATAGAGGGATGGACATATCTTGAAGGCATTAGACTTCCCAGTCTTAAGGTTGAGGTGGGATTGCTGATTGGCACAAATGCGCCAAAGCTCATGGAACCATGGGAAATAATAAATAGCCAAGGTGAAGGACCATATGCCGTCAGGACTTTGCAGGGGTGGGTCGTAAACAGTCCACTGAGAGGTAGTGAGCCGCACAAAGGCAAGATGGGTTGCCCTGTTGTCACAACCAATAGGATCTCAGTCGTCAAGCTGCAAGACTTATTAGTTGCTCAATACAATCAGGATTTCAATGAAAAATCGAACGATGTATGCCTTTCCAGAGAAGATCAGCTGTTCATGCAAATAATGGAGTCTTCAATGCAGTTTGATGAAGGACACTATTGCT
Organism: Pseudorasbora parva; assembly: GCF_024679245.1. Taxonomy (NCBI): domain Eukaryota; kingdom Metazoa; phylum Chordata; class Actinopteri; order Cypriniformes; family Gobionidae; genus Pseudorasbora; species Pseudorasbora parva. The sequence goes on along the minus strand of NC_090173.1, from coordinate 44,349,982 downwards.
TGACTTGCCTGTTAAGGCTGAAGATGTTGTCTTGCCAAATAACTACAGCACTGCAGAGCAGGGTCTTTTAAGTCTTCACAGGAAGACATATTGGCAAACGACTGAACCCAGCAGATGAGGAATCCAGGGGCTTATGTGCTGAAGAATTTCTTGCATGCGAGCAGTGGCTGAAGGGACCAACATTTCTCCTTAGGGGGGAAGCGGAATGGCCTAAGACCATCATGGAACAACCTTTGATCCCTGTGGATGACCGTAAGGTGAAGACAAATCCACTGGTGAATGCCTTTGTCTCCCAAAGTCCTTTGAGTGCAACTAAAGTTTTTTTGAGCTACTTTTCAGATTTTAAGAAGCTGCAAACATCTGAGGCATGGATGCTCAGACTCCGAGATGTGCTTTAAACATTTTAACCTAGTCCCAAAGGAGAAAGTGTTTTGAAGCCTCCTAAAGCATTGGCTCTGATAAATGACTCTCTCTATGCATAGATGCCAAGAGAAAAATTGGCACTTTGTGGACAATTACTGACAACAGGTGACCTTGAGAGGACAGAAGGTGTAATCAACTGCTCTTCCCAGCAAGAGAGGTTTTTCTAAAGAGATTGCTGGTCTGTTAAACGAAATAGCAACCTCTATAAGCTGGACCCGGTGTTAGAGGACGGATTGCTGCGGGTGGGAGGAAGGCTCTGTAGGGCTGCCATGCCTGAAGTCAAAAAACATCCTGTCATTCTTTCTAAAAACCAACATGTGTCCAAACTCCTCTTAAAGCATATCCATCAACAGCTGGGTCACACAGGCAGAAATCATATGCTCTTGTTTCTTAGGAAGCAATACTGGATTACTCATGCCAATTCTGCCTGCAGGAAGGTCATCTCTAAGTGCGTAGTTTTTCAACGCCTCCAAGGAAAGATGGGTGAACAGAAAATGGCCGACCTACCAGTAGAGAGAATCATGCCAGACTTGCTTGCTTTCACAAATGTGGGCGTTGACTATTTTGGGCCAGTGGAGGTGAAGAAATGCAGGGGCAGAGTGAAGCGCTACGGTGTTCTCTTTACCTGCATGACAGGTAAGGTCAGTTCATCTCGAAGTCGCGTATGCCTTATACACTGATTCATGCATAAATGCCATTCATCGTTTCATGTGTCGCAGAGGTCAGGTGACACACCTGACATCAGACAATGGCACCAACTTCATAGGAGCTGAGTGGGAGTTGAGGTAAGCCGTTGCTGAGTTTGACCATCAGAAGATTCAGCATTCTTTACTGCAGAATGGTCTAACATGGTCCTTTATCCTTTCAGCCTGGTCTCACCATAGGGGGTTTGGGAGTGTCTTACCGTAAATCCTCTAATATTGGCCTGTATTCCATTAGCGGCCGGGTCTAAACATTGTCCGGTCTCGCTGTCACCGAAGGTAAATAAAGGCCAGTCTCTAATAGTGGCCGGGGCTATTATTAAAACCAACGTTTTTCTGGGCAGGCCTCAACATCCGGGGCGTATGATGACAGGCCCCCTCAGTTTATTATACTAATATAATAATATTTGTTAAAGGGGGGGGGGGGTGAAATGCTGTTTCATGCATACTGATCTTTTTACACTGTTAAAGACTTGGAATCCCATACTAAACATAGACAAAGTTTCAAAAGTTAAGGTGGACGTTTGATGGGAGTATTTCTTTGTCAAAAATACTACTTCCGGTTAGTCATAAGGTTCGGCAAGTTTTTTTCGATCATGGGTCCACTTGACGTTAAAGTTTCGGAATTTCCTTGTATGGGCCATACGGACAATTCTACCGGAAGAGCGTGAGAGAGAGAGCGAAAGCAACAGGCTACGCCCATCAAAGCGCTGGCTCGTAGGCTGCACTGGACAGGTGATGTGACTTCAAGAAATTAACAATGTCACCAAAAAAGTGCGTTTTTGGTTGCCAGACCAAGACAGTCCTGTACAGATTGCCAAAAAACCCTGCTTTAAGGCAACAGTGGATGGAATTTGCTTTTCCGGATCAGCAACTGAGTTGCGCAAAGGTTTATGTCTGTTCACTGCATTTCGGTGCCGACTGTTTCATAAACAAGGCCCAGTTCGATGCCGGATTTTCCGATCGCCTAATGCTGAAGGATGGAGCAGTCCCAACGATAAAGGTCCCAACGTTAGAACCGCAGGCGGTGAGTGAGACTGCTTCAAATGTCTGTGTTATTGTCTATGCCCATCAAGTAGCCCAAACATGATCACGTATAGTTAATTGATCAATGGAGCATGCGATGTGTAGTGCGTGTACATTTGTTTAGCTGGCCACTAAATGTGTAACTTTATGTTTGTGTATTGTAAAAGCACTCCAAACAACAATACACAAAGAGTGGGGAAATATGTTGAACTAAATAAGCGCGCTTCTTCATTCAAATGCGCTACTATTCCGTGTCTTTCTATGTAAACACTAGCCTGCCGTGCAAAACCAGTCCGCTTACTAACGTTACAATTGTCTACACAAACCACGCGTAAACACACACACACACACACACACACACACACGTGCACAACTGCACTTCCCACATGTACACCTTCAAAGACAAAAATACGACGATATAATTCAAGTATAAATATGTAAATAACACAAGTCGCTAAGCATATTATATAGTTAGTGTATAACTTGTACCACATAGAGACGTCCTGCTCTAGTCGTTTTTGCTGCTGCTCCTGTTCAACTGCAGCCTCTGGGTCTGATTCCGGATCATAGATGTATGGCTGTATCTGATTAAAAGCCATATTTTTATTTTGAATAAAGTTTTTTCCCGCTGTTAGGGATGACACAGCTTTACGACGCACTCAACACAACAGCGGCGCGCACACGTCATTATTTAGCTCCGCTCACACGATACGCCCCCACCCGCTCGGCTTTTTTCGGAAAGACTCGGAACAGCGCATCTTTCTTATATAATTATAAAAAAAATAAAGACTTTTCGGAGATATGCAGGATGCAGTGCTACTCTATAGGTACTCAAGATTGACATGACACTGACTGAAACTGAGTGTTTCACCCCCCCCCCCCCCCCCCCTTTAAATAACAGTTGTCTAAATTATTTTAACATAATGATAAAATTATTATAACCAGGACCGTACCCACCATTGAGGTCCCCGAGGTCCGGACCTCAGTAGTTCTCCGAGGTGTATATAATAGAAGTTGCAAAATAATAGCTTATTAAGGCGGCGTGTACAAACAGGTGTTCTCGCCTCGCCCGGCATATGTTTTCAATTGTTTCCAATGGATGCGCCCAGGGATGTAGTGGAGGCTAAACGGACGTAAACGCCGTTTACGCACCTCCCAAAATTCAGAAATAGCGTTTAACCACCTCCAAAGTGCGTTTATCCACCTCTTAATAGAGTTTATCCACTTCTAAATAGCCTACAGTTCCTAAGACATTGTAAATTAAGCTTATGTCATTTTAGTTTCATATTGTTCATTTTCATTGGTTGTTTGTTGTACAGTTAGACGAAGTCTTTCATATCGCCCTGCAACTGTCAGTGAGAGTAGTGGGAAGTTTGGATCATTTTACTGACTCGGATCTTTGAGTCTCGTTCAGCAAAATGAACCAATCTTTTCTCTTCCCGTCTCTATGGAACTGACAGGAAGAACAAAAGACTCGGATCTCACCTGTCGATTCAGAATCAGAACGATCAGAACCCATTTGTTGCGTAATGCGCACGCGCAGTCAACACAAAATTAATGAATTACTCTCTGAGACAACTCGGTAGTCCAAGAGGGTAATCTAGCGCTCGGAAAGCGTTCCACCCATAGGGGCTGCCATTGCTAACCAAGCCATCACCTGCTGTTAGCATCCCATTGACTCCCATTCATTTTTGAGTCACTTTGACAGTGAATAACTTTACATCTGAGGCGTTTAAAGACTCCATTTGTCCATTGTTTATTTCTAAAGAAACACAATGCATAAAAGGCTCCGTTACCTTGTATCTTACACTATCGCCCCGCAGAAGCTGTTTTTGTAAAAATAGGCTAACGATTACGTCATAACCAAGGCGACTCTGTCGCACAGTTGAGAAATTACCGTATAGACCTGAGGAGACGCTCGCAGGCAATCTTTTACTGTCTATGAGACAGTCAGGGGGGACGTGGAGACATAAAGTCTGATAAAGTCAAGGGGGAAGAATGGGGAGAAGCCCATAGTGAGCCAAAAGCAATGGGAGAAAATATTTAAACAACGTGATTCAGCTTTCACTTTCCACATCTACTAGAAGACTCACAGCTGTCAGACAGGAGGCTCATGTCACATCTACGTCGTCAAGCTCAGTCTGAGCCTGCGCAGTTCGCTCAGCCATCAGGAAGTGAGTGCTCCTATACTGACATCACTTAACGCCGTAGAAGGCAATGGGATCGCTCCGTCCATTTATTTTACTGTCTATGCGGTAGTCCCGAGTCATTTTAAAGATTCGTTCAAAATGAACGAATCACTCTCTGAGACAACTCGGTAGTCCCGAGTCATATTAAAGATTCGTTCAAAATGAACGAATCACTCTCTGAGACAACTCGGTAGTCCCGAGTCATATTAAAGATTCGTTCAAAATGAACGAATCATTCATGAACGACACGCAAGATTCAAAAATGGATATCCAGAAATTTTCAAAATGACAATTATCCATTTGTAGTACATTTAATCAGCTTGTGATACTTTTCAATCACTTTTCAAGTGGACAAAGAGGCACTCTGGACATTGTTGTGATATTAATTAATCACAGGCAGCTGGTTTAATGTAGAGAGCACGTCGAAACCCTGTAAAAAAGCTGTAATGATGCAGTGTATTTTGTGTTCAAATAGAACATTTTTGGTTTTATTGTTTTTATAGTTTAGCAAAATCGTCTGTTAATGTCGGCAGCCATTAGGCTACACTTGTGGAAACTAAAGTCCAACTTATATTGTCTTTCTTCTGTTGATTACAGAAACTGAGTTTTCTTTAAATTAAAATATGTGGCACCAAATTCATCCTTCTCAGGGGTGGTAAGTAATCAAGTAAAAATACTTTGATACTTTACTTAAGTATTTTTTTCGGGGATCTGTACTTTACTTGAGTATATTTTATTTGCATCTACTTTTACTCTTACTCCACTACAATATTAAAGGCAAAGTTTATTTTTACTCCAATACATTTCCCCATGTCCGCTCCAAGTATTAAGTATTTATTACACTTGATTTCCAAACCGGTCTGGTCGGTCATGGATGATCCAGTTGGGTATAGACTTGGAAAAGCTGACAAGTCAGGTCTGCCACACTAACGTTAGCTCAGTGTTTCCCCAACTTTTTTATTTTGCGGCACACTATTTACTATGAAAACATCGGTAACATTTTACAATACAGGTGCACTATTATAATTCATGCCTAACTAATGCACAGATAATCATGAGTTAATGTATTACTAATGAATAACTAAACCATTTATTAATGATTACTGCATCAGCAACTAATGAACATTCTCTATGATTAATAGATTAAGTAACATATGAATTGCTATTAATTAAATATGACATCAATAATTCCCTAATAACATATTACATTAACTAATAATGTAAATTAATGTATTCAAAGCCATGCATTCCGACTCTCGGTTGTCTGTTTAATTAATCATTAATCATAACAATTGGCAAAATTATAGTATGACTTTACTTGAGCCCCTTTCACACTGCGATTCCGGCAAATACACGGATAATGTGACCCGGCATTTTTTCCCGGGCCGCTAGATTTGGTCCATTCTCACTGCCAGCGAAATACCGTAATATGAGCGCTTTCACACACAATGCTTAACGGTCCCGGGTCGAGTTGACACGTGACATCCTGATGTGACGTATAATGGCGAGCGATCTCAGCTTCAGCGCGGATAGTAAGGAGCTCCGTGGTCTCGACTTGTGTCCAGTTTGCGCACATTTCTGCTTGTTTAATTTTAGTTTCTTTTGTATACGAACACTCTCTGCGTTTAAAACACCGACGAGCTCTTCTGGCACTGCAGGGTTGTGTTATTGAAAAAACAAGCTCTAGGAGTCGCACGATAACTACGTACAGGTTGCGGCATTAGTTTCGGCTTTTGTTCACACACCGCTCGTCCCGGGTCGAATACCGCAATATTACTAGGTCCCCGACCCGGGTCGAATTCGGTAATCAATCCCGGGACGTGGTTGCTTTCACACAGAAGGCGACCCGGCAATGTTCCGGGAATATTGCGGGTCCGAAGTGCAGTGTGAAAGGGGCTTTGTTGAGGCACATGACTATTAACTAATTGTTATGTAATATGTCATTGTGGTTATGGCTTTTGAATTAATTTTGAATTAGTTAATAGTATCTTGCTCCTCATCTGTTTGATGGAGCTAATGTTATGGAACATGTCTATTTTAAGTTTAACCCCTATACTGCGTTAAGGTGCTTCATTGTCTCCTATTAATTGCAAATCTAACAAATTCTTAATTGCAGTATAATCTTATCATTTGTTCAATTAAAGCATTGCATATCAGTCCCAAAAGATTGTATCTGCTTAATTATTGATATTTACAGTTAATTTGAATATTTACTTTTTACTTTCGGTACTTGAGTACGTTTTAAATCTGATACTTTTGTACTTTTACTCAAGTGATGTTTGAATGGAGGACTTTCTACTTTTACTGAAGTATTTTTTTATTTAGGTATATATACTTTCACTTGAGTATAACTTTTGAGTACTTTTACCACCTCTGATCCTTCTGTCGTTAATCTGCACCCGCCTCATTAGCAATTGGCAAAAACTGAAATCAACAACTTTTTTGATAATCGATTAGACGGCTTAATTAATTTTTTAAGACAAAAGTCAAATTCTTTGATTCCAGCTTGTTTAATGTGAATGTTCTAGTGTGTTCTCTCATATGTGCTCATATTAGCCACCTCGGTTTACTACGAACTGCCGTGAGATCGGGCTGCATACACCGGTAGGCAGTGGCCCACCTTACCGTGACCACGATGCAGTCACCCAGAATTTATAGTTTACCCACCTCTTTTTTTACCACTACACCTCTGGATGCGCCGCACTTTTCAATAGCGCCGACAGCTGGCAGGTTTTGTCCATTTTTACGCGTTGAGCGTCCACAGTTCAACTTTGGGTGAACATCAATGTCCAATCACAGTGGAGGAGAGGCGGGACAAATGCCACAACCACCAACCGGCGCTTCGAACAACAACTGATGTTTGACATCACAAACACCACGAGAGCGCTTAATAATCAGTGATGCAAACTAATAACGTTTTCTTTACCTGGTTTTCTTGGAAGCCTTAAGTAAATTTACATTTACAACTTTGTTTTTACCGATACAGACGAAAATGAAAAGACTGCTTCAAAAAAAAGCTCAGCTTTGAAAAGAGAAAAGATACAGGGCAAGAGAAGGAGACTGGGGAAAAAAGAAAGAGAGAAGATGATGGCGATGAGACAGAAAGAGCAGGTAGCCCACTGTGCTCAGAATAGAAAAAGCATTAGCCTACAATATATTCCTAATTGCTACACATAATGTGATTCTTGTTTGTGAAATCCAGGCTAAAGTCTCATAATCTAATATTGAGATTAGGAGCATCAAATTTTGACTTCACTCATTGGTTATATTTTCACATTGATTTTTATCTTTGACATGATCTTACTCATTCAACATTAAATATATCAAGGTTATATGTTCAAATAATGTTCTTTACATAATGTAAATCACAAAAATTAACTTTAGCTAGGTTTTCAAAGACAGAGTCACACATATGTCGTCTTTGGATCAATTTAACAACAAAACAGATTTTCTGATCTGGGGCCTATTGCACAAAGCCAGGATAAGGGATTAAGCCGGGATATCTTGGTGATCCTGGCTCAATTGATCCGCTAATATACAGTTATCTTTCGTTATTGTTATCGTTTTTGGTGTGAGTGTGCCTTCAGGGTACGTTTACACGACAGCTGTGTACTACATTTTGCATACAGATGACAAGATCACCAAGATATCCCGGCTTAATCCCTTATCCTAGTTTTGTGCAATAGGCCCCTGGAGTCTAATTTTTTTTTTTGCAACATTTAACCAGATTCTCATTTATAAAAATCTGTTGTCTTCTTAAAATAATTTATACTGCAGACTGACATGGTTTTAAAACTACAGTTAGCTGATTCTTTGATTTTCTTATGTCTTAAAATGCATATGTAAAGGAGGGAATTTTATTTATTTTTTTTTAACCCTCCAAAATTCATATTTGGACCTCGGTATTTAGAAAATCCTGGGTACGGCCCTGATTATAACATCTCAAATACTGGAATAAATAAAAAAATCGTTTTTTACAATCTTTGTTTTTTTTTGTTTTGTTTTTTGTGCATGTTGTTTGATTGACAGCTGTGTTAAGGCAATAGGCTGTCTCATGTATGTGACGCGGCTCACGCCTGTGACTTCATGAAGTGTTTACCTATTCACTTAGGCTGTAATATGCAGTTGTGTGATACAGAAACAGCAGCAATGCAAAATTCTATAAAAAGGACTTTAAAAAATCGCGTCGACGTGGGAGAGAACCCATCCATCAGGCCGCAAGTAGCTAACGTACTTTTCAATTGCCTGCGCGCGGATGACAGACGCGCAGCGGAACGTGAGGAGGACGAAGAGGAGCTGTACTGAACTTTTTGTAGAGGCTGGCGCGAGTGATGAGGAGTTTACAGGGAGGGATGAAGAGGAGCGGTCTTTCACGCTCCGACTCCAAATACTGGACGATGAAGGTTTCCATACTATTTTTTTGTAAAGTTGAAGCCATTCTCAATAGTCGTCCTATAACAAAAGCCTCTGATGATGCAAATGAACTCAAAGCACTTACACCTAATCACATCCTGCTCTTAAAGCTAAAGCCACACCTTACTCCTGGGCTCTTTAGTAAGGATAACCTGTACATGAAGAGAAGATGAAGGCAAGTGCAGTTTCTATCTGACCTCTTTTGGAAGTGCTGGGTGAGGTAATACTTAAAGGGAGCATAGGTGTGGTAATTAGTTAGACAAGGTGTGGATGGCAAGAAACACATGGTTCTTACCATAGCCGTGAGCACCCTTTCCACCAACAGCACAACAACACTTGTTTATAGCCACACTGGGTGAAGAACCATTCAATGGAAAAATGCCCTTTTTTACTTTAATAATAAATGAGAAAGGAAAGCTAATGCTTGGACTTGGATTCCTTTTGCTTTGAGTTGAGAACACCATGCCATCCATGCCGAGGCTTATAGGATAGCCTCAAACATAACATGTCAATCTATCAAAATCACAGTCCATCAAAATATGTTTCAGTGATAATGGATTCTGGCACAAGGGGGATAAAGGAGGATCTTCAAGTGATTAAGTTAAAACAGAGCAAATGTATTCAATATCCAATGCACTGAAGGCAGATGTGTGCCATCTGATGTGAGAACCAAAGCAAATCACATGTAATACCATCATGTAACAAGATGCCTGCCCCTATGGGCTAAGTGTTTAAAATAATATTTTCTGGCATAAATACTTATTTTTGCACTTGGACCTATCTTTTGACCGTATTAGAGACTACTTCATTGCAGATAATTTGTTGTCAAAAATTTGTCCCAAGAATTGTCTGTTTTTTCCTATTTCCCATTAATTTCATGTGCCAGTCATTTTAGACATATCATAAGTGTGACTATTTCCCTTGTGTGTGTGTGTGTGTGTGTGTGTGTGTGTGTGTGTGTGTGTGTGTGTGTGTGTGTGTGTGTGTGTGTGTGTGTGTGTGTGTGTGTGTGTGTGTGTGTGTGAGCCTGTTTATGTGGTTTATGAGGACACAAATTTGTATAACTACATGGGTATTACACTGGTATTACACTATAAATGTGGTTTATGAGGACATATCAAATGTCCTCATAATTCAAATGGCCTAAAAAACATACTAAATGATGTTTTTTTGAGAAAGTAAAAATGCAGAATGTTTCCTGTGATGGGTAGGTTTAGGGGTAGGGGCAGTGTAAGGGGATAGAAAATACGGTTTGTACAGTATAAAAACCATTACGCCTATGGAGAGTCCCTGTAAACCACATAGACCAACGTGTATATTGGAGACTCCCCAGAAAGATCTGATGAAATAAATGTTGTTGCAAGTGGAAGGGAAAGTTACTTTGTTTAAATAAAGGTGCATGAATTAAAAATATCAATTTGATTGAATGAATTAACTGGATTAAATGGAAAATGAAATGGAAATGCTTAGTTACCTTGTATGGAAAGTTTGACATGTCTGATGGTGGTGCCAACAGAATTGTTTGCAATGCAGTACACATCCTCAGGTGTTGAATCGTTTATAGTAAGAGTTTTACTATCAACTTGATCATTTGTGCTGATATTCCAGCTGATTGTTGGGTTTGGGTTTCCCTCGGCTTCACAAACAATCACCCCTGGAAATCCTCGAAACACAGGCACTATGGAGGGCAGTTTGATCTCATTGATGATCGGTTTAACTGCAGGATGGAACAAAAAACTGTTTGTGTCTGCACTGCATCATACATTTATGTTATTTCATATATTACAAAACTAGCAAGACTACTTAAAAAAAATATTTAACAAGTAAAAGTTGCACACTGGCTGAGTCTAAAATCGCATAATCTCTTAAGAAGGTACATATTTTTTAATAAGTAATTAATTCATGCCAGCTAAAAAGTATGTTCTAAAGTATGAGTGTGTAGTATGAATGTTATTTTCCATGTTTTCATTATCATGTGACAAGCATCAGTTATGTCGCTTCACTATTCACAAATCCTCTCCCATGGCCTCTTGGGATAGTAAAGTGTCCACCGTTTCCACATTTCAGATTCTCACCGGGTACTTTTTGCCTACTCTTTTATGAGTACTGTGATTTCAGAAATACTTCTTGGGTCACATATTGTTTTTCACCTACTATATAGCGATCTCCGATTCAAGCCCTGTGTCAAATGGTAAGTGCTATATGGAGGCCAAGACTACTGGGGACACTAAAATTATGATCCAAGTTATTTAACTAAATATACAAATAAAATGTTTTAATTTGGTCATATTTAATTCTATAAACTATCCAAATTAAACTAGCCAAATCAAATCTTGTTGCAATGTTGTCCTGTTTAACACTGTGAAGCTGCTTTGAAACAATCATCATTGTAAAAACGCTATATAAATAAAGTTGATTGATTGATTGATTGCTTTAACCTCCAAAAGTCTGATTTGGATAACAGATGTTCATAAAGATTGATTATAGAAGCTGACAGATCTTACTATATACAGTAATTTGTAGAGGATCTGATGTGACTTTAGGAGGAGGTTGAGGTCCTTCTTCTCCCAGTTCCAGCTCTGCTTCACACCTGTACTGAGCTCCATCATCAGCTCTGTCTGGACGGATCAGGAGTTCAGATGTTTCATTGACTGGAGTCTTGATGGTGTCATTGAAGGTGGTTTGATCCACCAGAGTCGGTCCTTTGTACCATTTGATAATGAGATTCTGAACAGGAGCCACATTGAGAACTTCACACTGGAGCTCATACTGGTTTCCATCTATCATCGGTCCGTTGTGATTCACAGTGTTGATGGACACACTGTCTGGGGTCTCTGTGGAGGAAGATTTACACACACTGATTTCTGCAGTCATGAATGTACATATGTTAGATATTTCTGAGAATGAAAAGATAAAAGTATCAATAACAGAAACTCACTGTAAACAGTCACTGGGAGATCTAATTTGCACTGTGTATCATTGTAGTTTATTAAGCAGTGTGGCTTTATGTCCCATTCTCTCAGGTTTGAGACTGTCCATGTGATCTGACTGTCTTCTCCCAAAGGCACTGCTCCCTCACTGGCCTCCCATCCCATCCCATCATGCAGGACGGAAGTTTTGCAATCGGCTGAAACAGAACTGTTGTATCTCACAACAATTCTCTGTGGGTCGAGCTGAACAGGACAGGGGCTGTCTACAGAATTGGATGTGATTGAAAACAAATTAATCTCTATCACAGAATAACAGCATAATTCATATATCAGGGCACTCTTCTATCTCATTACTGTGCAAAAGTCCACATTTGGCAATGCCAAGCTTAAATTCAATTGCTTACAGAAGGGATAAAACAATGTTCCTTTTTGATAAAACAACTTTTTTTGACTATCCTCAGCTGTCATAGACAGCAATTAAGTGCAACGTTTTTTTTAATTAAATGTATGTACTATATATATTTTTTCAATAATACTTTTGTATTTTGAACATGTATTTTGAGGGGGTTTCATTGCACTAGATAATGTTCACCTCTAAATTATTTATTTAACTCATTTGTTCCTATAAAATAATTAAATAATATTAATATTATTATAAATGCTATATTATTTCATATTTGTCACCATTATGTTTAAGTGTGTTGTGCTATTGCCTGTCTTTGGATTATCTGTGATTAAACTACATTTGGAACTGTTTTAGCCTGTCTTTGTCTTTCTGCCTGCACACACCTGTGACAATATTATTAATTTATATTATTTTCAATTAATACAGTGATTAAGATTGTTTGTTTATAGTTTAACGCCATGCCAGCTACCCTGGCTATATTCGTGTCACGGTTCATGAATGCACCGTCTCCCTCGCTCTGTGTGTGTGGTTGTGTTGGAGGTGTGGTTTCTGATTACCAATCACTCAGATCACTGCCACCCACTGCACTCCTCACCTGGGCTATTTATATGTGTTTCTCACTTTCTGTCTGTTCATGTGTTTCCTGGTATTGGCTATTCGTTCCGGATTCCGCCGGTTCAGTCTGCCCATTGAATCCCTGCGTCGCTGTCCTGCGTGGTGTTCTCTAGCCATCTTTGCCTGCTTCAAGCCTGTTCAGCGCTCCTGAGCTTTGTTCACCGAACTGTCTATTACCACTGTGACCCTGATTATAATAAATTCCTGTTGTTGAACTCGCTATTTGATCTTATGCCTTTTTTCCTGTCACCAGACATAATAGAACAATCTGACCATCATGGATCCAGCGAGAATGGCAGAGCTGCAGGAATACCTGACTTCTAGTAACCAACGGATGGATCATCAAGAGAAAAAGGTCTCCCCCACTGCTCAGGTGGTACAGGCACTAGTGACACAGGTGTCCGAGCTACCCAGATTCAACAGCTGAGATCGCCCACTGCGCCCACCCCACCGCCTTTTTCCCCTCAACCCTATCACCGTCACCAGCCAGCATGAGCCCCAGATACCAACACCTTAAAGATACGCGGGTGTCCCAGAGCTGTGTCAATCTTTCTTGACTAGATGCTTGTTATTTTTCTCACTTCAACCTCTCACATTTTCCACAGAGAAATCTAGAGTGGTGTTGGTATTAAACCTTCTATCAGGGCGTGCGGCTCGTCGGGGGATGGCTGTGTGGAAGGATAACGATCCTTGCTGTTCCTTGTTCCAGGCCCTCCAGGAGGAGATGAGATGGGTGTTTGACTGTGCAGTGGCGGCCCGCAAACTCTCTAAATCTCCACCAAGGCAATTAGTCCATCTCTGACTACATGATACGGTTCTGCACCCTGACCGCCAAGTGTCACTGGAAAGAGGAGACGCAATGGGACAGATTACTGCATGGGCTGGCTGACCATGTCCAACATGAAATGTATACGTTGGACCTTCCCAAGAACTTGAATGGATTAATGGAACTTCCTTTACGTGTCATCTCGAGGTTGGAAAAGCTCTCCCGTGCCAGAAGACAACCTAAGCCACTGGAGTTCTTCGCTGAAGACACGGTCAGCCCACCAATCAATCCCGAGCCCATGCAGGAGGGTAGAGCTCTGCTTTCCCAGGAGGAGAGAGAGCGTTGGAGAGCTGGGGGACTTTGCCTATACTGCATCATGATGGGGCATTTCCTCAATCGCTGCCCGTTAAAACATTAAGCCCTACAGTAGAGAGGAGGCTCCCCTCAGTCCCATCCTTCTGTGGCACCCCTGGTTGATCAAGCACAGCCCTAGGGTGGATTGGGGTCAAGGCTCCGTTTCCACCTGGAGTAGACAGTGCTATGCCTTTTATCTTGTGTCTGCTGGTTCGTCTGTGTCTAATTCTGTGTTTCAGGTGGAGACTGTGGATTTCTCTAACATGCCCAAGGAGTATCTTGACCTGAAGGAACTGTTCAGTCCCGGCTGCTTCTCTTCCTCCTCATCGTCCATATGACTGTGCCATAGACATGGTATGCCAGGTATGTCTCCATCTAAAGGCAAGTTATATTCACTTTCTAATCCAGAAAGGGAGGCCATGGAAAAATGCATTTCTGATTTGCTAGCTTCTGAGTTCATCCGCCCTTCCGCTTCTCCAGCAGGGGCAAGGTTCTTTTTTGTGGGTAAGAAGGGTGGATCTCTGCGACCTGGTATTGATTACCAGGAATTAAACAACATCACGGTAAATAATGCGTATCCTTTGCCGTTAATGTCTTCAGCCTTCGAGAGGTTGCACGGAGCATCATTCACAAAACTGGATTTACGTAATGCTTATCATTTGGTCTGCAAAAGGGAGGAGGATAAATGGAAGACTGCAGTTAATTCCCCCCAGGGGCCTTTTTGAATATTTGGCCATGCCTTGCGGACTGTCCAGCTCCCCTGCCATCTTCCAAGCACTGGTCAATGACATGCTGAGAGACATGGTAGACCGGTTCATTTATGTCTACCTGGATGACATACTGATATTTTCTTCTCTCCAGGAACATGTTCAGCACGCAGACTAGTGCTTCAGAGGTTGCTAGCGAATGGGCTTTTTTTAAGGCGGAGAAATTCGTGTTTCATGCCCAATCAGTTCCATTCCTGGGGTACATCCAGTGGTGCAGTCTACGTGATACGCAGGTATACGCTGTATACCCACTAGGAAAAGACAAGGATTTCCGTATACCCACTTAGAAAAGCGTGAGGATACGTAACAATATCGTTTTGTGACAGAACTTTCATTCATAAATTCACAACGTCTGTGTTGCGAACACAGACTGTGGTTGCGATTGTGAATCAATAACGTTGGCGGTCTTTTTTGGCGCAAGTTTGAATTAACTAACTAAATTAAAAAAAGATATGAAACGAAAGTAGACTCTTTGAGTGTTTTCGAAAGCCTGCCCCTAAAGCTACAGCAGCTTCGCGTGACACTTCAGCTGTAGCAGATTGACACGGACGTTACAGAAAATCCAGTGCGACTTGCAATTTTGACCAATCACCGCAACTTTTCTGCACTTTGATCAATTATTTGCTGCGTCCTGATTTTTACAGGAGCACATCTCTGCAGTCTGAGCGCGATGCACTGAAGCTCACTCACTCATATCTGAGGTAAATCATTAACACCATTACCGCTTACATTACATGTTTTATTGAACTAAATACATTGCAATCGGCCAAAACGAATACGCAGTTTACTTTTCTAAAAAAAAAAAAACGCTCCAAGTCCGTGTTTCTCATACTGTTCGTGTGATTCGCGGCACAAATCTGCACACACACACAAAATTCCGGCAGTTCAATGGGGGACCCGCATCTCTTAAAGGGGCCCCGCTATATTCCTCCTCCAGGTATGGTGTGGTTCTGGTGCGCTCCCAGCGGCAAGCTTTAACTGCTGAATATGCATATGAACGCATGCGCGACACGGAACTGGAGTAAACACACACTGCAAAAAATGCTCTTCTTACTTAGTAATTGTATATAAGCAGTCTTTAATAATGCTCTCAATTATGTAGATGCATACTTTATGCATTAGTGAGTGTGGTGGTGCATGTTGTGTGTCGCTCTGGGATGGGTGCGTATGAGGCTGGTATGGGGGGGGGGGGGGGGGCAATCACAGTATACTCACTACAAAAGGCAAAGTCCAGATTCCCGTAAGGCCCTGCAGATGTTATTGGGGTTCGCCAATTTTTACCGACGTTTCATTCGTAATTTCTGCCAACTAGCCATGCCTCTGACAGCATTAACCTTCCCCAAGATGACGTTCGGGTGGTCTGGTGTAGCAGAGGCTACATTTCCCAACTTTAAGAGCCTCTTCCCATTCGACTCCCATGCACAGTCTCCCTCACTCTGTGTGTGTGTTTGTGTTGGAGGTGTGGTTTCTGATTACAGATTACTGCCACCCACTGCAATCACCTGGGCTATTTATATGTGTTTCTCACCCAGTTTTGTTGTCAGATTGGCCCTATTGGCTCTTCGTTCCGAATTCCTGGACTCCGCCAGTTCAGTCTGCCCATTGAATCCCTGCGTCGCTGTCCTGCGTGGTGTTCTCTAGCCATCTTTGCCTGCTTCAAGCCTGTTCAGCGCTCCTGAGCTTTGTTCACCGAACTGTCTATCACCACTATGACCCTAATTATAATACATTCCTGTTGTTAAACTCGCTATTGGATCTTATGCCTTTTTTCTGTCAGCAGACATAATTCATGGTGAGAAAAAAAGAATGTTTAAAATAGGTTTTAAAATTTTATATTAGGTAAAAAATTCTAAAATTAGATCTGGACTTACTTCATTACAAAAATATTTTCATAAGTGTCAACTGGAAAAAAATATAATAATAACATTTCAATCTATCACAATCCATCAAAATATGCTTCAGTAATAATGGATTCAGGCACAAGGGGCATAAAGGAGGATCTTCAAGTGATTAAGTTGAAAACAGAGCAAATGTATTCAATATCCAATGCGCTGAAGACAGATGCGTGCCAAGCAAATCCCATGTAATACCATCATGTAACAAGATGCCTGCCCATATGGTGTAACGGAATTGTGTAATACCATTTATGTTTATATACTGTATTTACCGAGATATATTTTTTCATGAGTTATTTTTCTGTTCCTTTTGTTTTCTCTCTTCCTTTGTTTAAGTAGGAAGCTTGTAATCCTGCAGATGGTTCCACCTCTTTCAGATGTTGAGCTGTTGCGATTCCGGGTCGGTCGCACTTCTCCTGTCTCCTCTCCAGCCGTCCGACCGCCATCACATGTTCTTTCGATTTAGTTAATTAGGCTTATATTTTTCTTATTTATTTCTTGTTTCAGTATGGATGTTTTTGTAGGGTTGACCTGCCCTTTATTTTTTAAATTGTTCGCTCTGTTTTGTTAGTGTAGTTTAGGGTAAGCTGTTGGATTTTGATTTCTTACCTTGAGGGAATTAAGTTAGTTTGAACTTTTTATTTGTTACTTGCTTTTGTTTGTTATTTTGGGCCTTGGGTCTACCTAAAGACTATACATCCATCTTATGTTACTCTGGAAATGTCAGTTCAGTTTACCAATTTATGTTAATTCACTTTATTTTAATAAAATGTTTATTTTTCTTCTTGAACTCTAGATTTATTGGTTTAACTCTAATTTTTATATAATTAGTTTGGTCTGATGACAGGGCAGGGGAATCATATTTTTATTTTATTTATTACAGTCTAACTAGACAGATTGTAATGGTCTATCCCAGGTCCGCATGACAGTTTTCACATTACCAATTTTTCATACGAACTGTGCCCTGTTCTGAACTAAACTGCCAGTGTAAAAACTCTCTTTATTTATATTCTTAAAATGAAAAAAAATCTTATTCTTAATTGAATTGAGACATAAACAAGTTCTTTAAAAACATCTATGAACTTTGATACATGTCTAGTCTTCATGGTCTGTTAAGTATGGTTCCACTAATAATAAACGTACATTTGCATAAAGCATACATATTTGTGCATGCCCATGTTGATTAAAATATTAAACTCTTGAAATATATTAATTTTAGATACATTTACAACTGATACAAATGTGTGATTAATCGCGAGTCAACTCATGACATTTTTTATAGATTGACAGCCCTAATTTAATTTAATGAATTAACTGGATTAAATGGAAAATGAAATGAAAATGCTTAGTTACCTTGTATGGACAGTTTGACATGTCTGATGACGGTGCCAAAAGAATTGTTTGCAATGCAGTACACATCCTCAGGTGTTGAATCTGTTATAGTAAGAGTTTCACTATCAACTTGATCATTTGTGCTGATATTCCAGCTGATTGTGGGTTTTGGGTTTCCCTCGGCTTCACAAACAATCACCCCTGGAAATCCTCGAAACACAGGCACTATGGAGGGCAGTTTGGTCTCATTGATGATCGGTTTAACTGCAGGATGGAACAAAAAACTGTTTGTGTCTGCACTGCATCATACATTTATGCTATTTAATATTTAAAAGGGGTGATGAATTGAGAAAACAACTTTCCCTTGAGCTTTTTATATATAAAAGGTCATGGTAATATAAAATTATCCTGTACGTTTCCAAGCTGAAAACTTCCTTTTTAGTCAAAGAAAAGCTTTCATAGACCCCAGGCCCAGAAAACGTTTGTGTGCTTCATCATTACGTCATTGCGCAACAAAACACAATATTCAATAGCCCCACCGACTCATAGCCAGTAGCAATAACAATGTGGAAGAAGATAGCAAGATTTTTTGGAAGAACACAGTCGCTGTATAAGCTTCCTTCGGATCCTAATATTAGGAATGTATAATACTTCATTTATTTTTAATGAAGTTCCAGCTCACGTGGGGAAGACCGTAGGTTCATTTCACTGCAGAATCGTTTGTAAACAAGCCTCAAGTGCTGGATTTGCAGAAACAATGTGCCTTCTATATTGGGTCCGACAGGAATAGTGCAACAAACTTATGTGAGTAAATTTTTTTTATATGTAGTAGTCCGGCGGCTGTGTGTTTTCCAGACGGGCTACCAAAACGTACGCCCTTGGCAGAAATTCTTTCTTGATCTGGTTGTGTGTGTGTGTGTGTGTGTGTGTGTGTGTGTGTGTGTGTGTGTGTGTGTGTGTGTGTGTGTGTGTGTGTGTGTGTGTGTGTGTGTGTGTGTGTGTGTGTGCGTGTGTGTGCGCTTATATCGGCCAAACGTGCGCACCATGTAATACAGAAATAATATTCCAATCAATCGCAGGTGGATGAGAAATAAATCATTGTGTTTGCTTGATTAAGATGTTTACGAGTCCTGTGATCGAGAGAATCTTTGCAATTGCTGCTTTCAAAATAATTTCTCCCTCGCCTCATGTGAACTGATAGGGGCATAGATATGACTGAATCTCATTAAATATGCAAATTTTTTCCAAATCCTATCCATGGGCATTTACTTCCAAGTCTCCATTGCAGCATGCCCATCAAAACCAGTGTAGAAAATAGCCTATTACTTATTAGTTATGTTTTTGAATGTAAAAACCACACAAACATCATTAGTTAACCTCAGACAACAGTATGAAAAAATGAAAAAAAAAAAGCCAGTTCATAACACCTTTAATCTTGTAAAAACAAGAAAAAAAAACAAGTTTTCAAATCATTTTTTTATTTTTTATTTAACAAGTAAAAGTTGCACACTGGCATATTTTGAATAAGTAATTAATTCACGACAGCTAAAAAGTATGTTCTATATTGTATGTGTGTGTAGTATGAATGTTATTCGCCATGTTGTCATTATCATGTGACAAGCATCCAGAGGAGGACAAAGTACAAAACTTCATTACTTGAGTAAAAGTAACAGTACTGCTGGTCACATATTACTCTGTTACAAGTGAAAGTTGTAAAAACAGATTTTTACTTAAGTAAAAGTACAGAAATATTTTTTAAGTACTTAAGTATCAAAAGTAAATTTCCTTTTTTATGTTGATGCATTATTTTTTTATAGTATAAATGCACACTATGCCATCATGGTTTAAGCTAGTCAGTGATGCTCCATCTGACATACTAGCATATGACTACCCAGGGTATTCTCACAAAAATGCGTATAAATAGTACGAGTGTGCAATGTCGTGGAATGTATACGCCAAAACTCATTTTGGCGTGTCTATGGCACGCGGTTTTTCGCGTGCATATGAGACGCATTTTATTTTTATGGCGTATTATACATACGAACCCCCCACCCCACCACCCTACACCTACCCAAGCAACTTAAATACTTAACTAACTTAAAGGGGGGGTGAAATGCTGTTTCATGCATACTGATCTTTTTACACTGTTAAAGACTTGGAATCCCATACTAAACATAGACAAAGTTTCAAAAGTTAAGGTGGACGTTTGATGGGAGTATTTCTTTGTCAAAAATACTACTTCCGGTTAGTCATAAGTTTCGGCAAGTTTTTTGAGATCATGCGTCCCCATTGACGTTAGTGGGGGCGGAATTTCCTTGTATGGGCCTTACGGACAATTCTACCGGAAGCGCGTGAGAGAGAGCGAGGGAGAGAGCGAAAGCAACAGCCTACGCCCATCAAAGCGCTGGTTTGTAGGATGCTAAACAGGTGATATAACCAGTAGCTACTGACTTACCCACTGATAGGCCGGCGGTCGATCTGTATTAGCACTTTCCTCACGCGACGGGCGAATCACTTTCCTCACAGAGCGACTCACTTTCCTCACGCGACGGGCGAATCACTTTCCTCACTGAGCGAATCACTTTCCTCACAGAGCGACTCACTTTCCTCACGCGGCGGGCGAATCACTTTCCTCATTGAGCGAATCACTTTCCTCACAGAGCGAATCACTTTCCTCACAGAGAGACTCACTTTCCTCACGCTGCGGGCGAATCACTTTCCTCACTGAGCGAATCACTTTCCTCACAGAGCGAATCACTTTCCTCACGCGGCGGGCGAATCACTTTCCTCACAGAGCGAATCACTTTCCTCACTGCAGCGCGCTGCTGCACACGTCATTATTTAGCTCCGCTCACACGACACGCCCCCACCCGCTCGGCTTTTTTCGGAAAGACTCGGAACAGCGCATCTTTCTTATATAATTATAAAAAAAATAAAGACTTTTTGGAGATATGCAGGATGCAATGCTACTCTATAGGTACTCAAGATTGACATGACACTGACTGAAACTGAGTGTTTCACCCCCCCTTTAAATAAAAGTTACAAAGCCCTTTATAAAGCTGCTGTCACTTTAAGAATGAATGCACTGATCCAATACACTGTCATAATCAAAATCATCTGATATTCTCCCAACTGTTTACCTTCACTTAAGACATGATCAACTTTGTTTATGTGAATACTCGACAAAATGAGCATTTTGACATCCGCATTCACTATTCACAAATCCTCTCCCATGGCCTCTTGGGATAATAAAGTGTCCACCGTTTCCACACTTCAGATTCTCATTATTACTTTTTGCCTACTCTTTTATGAGTACTTTGAATTCAGAAATACTTCTTGGGTCATATATACTGGTCTTCGCCTACTATATAGCGATCTCCGATTCAAGCCCTGTGTCAAATGGTAAGTGCTATAACCTCTAAAATTCTGATTTGGACAACGGATGTTCTTAAAGATTAATTATAGAAGCTGAAGAATCTTACTTACAATATACAGTAATGTGTAGAGGATCTGATGTGACTTTAGGAGGAGGTTGAGGTCCTTCTTCTCCCAGTTCCAGCTCTGCTTCACACCTGTACTGAGCTCCATCATCAGCTCTGTCTGGACGGATCAGGAGTTCAGATGTTTTATTGACTGGAGTCTTGATGGTGTCATTGAAGGTGGTTTGATCCACCAGAGTCGGTCCTTTGTACCATTTGATAATGAGATTCTGAACAGGAGCCACATTGAGAACTTCACACTCGAGCTCATACTGGTTTCCATCTATCATCGGTCCGTTGTGATTCACAGTGTTGATGGACACACTGTCTGGGGTCTCTGTGGAGGAAGATTTACACACACTGATTTCTGCAGTCATGAATGTACATATGTTAGATATTTCTGAGAATGAAAAGATAAAAGTATCAATAACAGAAACTCACTGTAAACAGTCACTGGGAGATCTAATTTGCACTGTGTAACATTGTAGTTTATGAAGCAGAATGGCAGAATCTCCCATTCTCTCAGGTTTGAGACTGTCCATGTGATCAGACTGTCTTCTCTCATAGGCACTGCTCCCTCACTGGCCTCCCATCCCATCCCATCATGCAGGACGGAAGTTTTGCAGTCGGCTGAAACAGAACTGTTGTATCTCACAACAGCTCTCTGTGGGTCGAGCTGAACAGGACAGGGGCTGTCTACAGAATTGGATGTGATTGAAAACAAATTAATCTCTATCACAGAATAACAGCATAATTCATATATCCGGGCACTCTTCTATCTCATTACAAAAGTCCACATTTGGCAATGCCAAGCTTAAATTCAATTGCTTACAGAAGGGATAAAACAATGTTCCTTTTTGATAAAACAACTTTTTGACTATCCTCAGCTGTCAATTTTTTTTATTTACTATATATATAGTAAATAGATTTATATAAAAAAAATGTGACAGCTGAGGATGGTCAAAAAGTGGTTTTATCAAAAAGTAGTTATATATATATAAACGTTGCACTTATTTTCTTTCTTTTTTTCTTGGCATGAATATAGCTGGAGTAGCTGTCATGGCGTTAAACTATAAACAAACAAACTTAAACACTGTATTAATTGAAAATAATATAAATTAATAATATTGTCACAGGTGTGTGCAGGCAGAAAGACAAAGACAGGCTAAAACAGTTCCAAACGTAGTTTAATCACAGATAATCCAAAGACAGGCAATAGCACAACACACTTAAACATAATGGTGACAAATATGAAATAATATAGCATTTATAATAATATTAATATTATTTAATTATTTTAGAGGAACAAATGAGTTAAATGCATAATTTAGAGGTGAACATTATCTAGTGCAATGAAATCCCCTCAAAATGCATGTTGATTAATTCTAGCCTTTTATCCATTTTCTATCCCTGAACCTAAAAATATAAAATCAAGCCGAATTCTCCCACTCTTCACTCTTTTTTTTAAATTAAAACGAAAAAAATGAATAAATGAGCTGTTCTCATTTTTCAACTTAATATTAAATCGAAACACAAATGAATCCAAAAGTACATGGACCCCGTTGCACATGCACATTTTTGTGCAATATTTACATGGATTGTAACTGTCTGGCTATCACCAGACCAAGCTTAATTTAAGATTAAACATTGGTCTGGTGAGTCTGCTCTGTATTTCCTACTGCACAAGAGGCGTGATCAACTGGCATTATTCAAATAACTCTGTATGCAATTGGATAGTCCTTCAACCAATCAGAACACAAGAGGCGTGATCAACGGGCAACAACCCATCACTTCTCTATCTGTCATCATGTTAAATCAGCCAATAGTGCGCCAGGTGGATAAGCCACTCTGTGATTGGTTCCCGCAAAAGTGTAACAGAAGCAGTAGAAATTAATGTACAGGTTTCCAGAGTTGCATGACAGAAATTAAATCACCGGCAGATCAGGCTAGGTTTACCCAGTCTGGTTGTAACTCATGGCGAGAGATTCCTCAAAACTGTACAGTTTATGCTTACGAGTCAAAATATTTTTATTTTGCAAGGCTGTTCACTTGTGCGCAAACGACTGCATTTGCATTAAAAAAAAAAATAAAGTATACTTTCGGGTTTACCATAATGGTGATGACTGGAGCTGCCTGGAGCATGAGCTTAGTTTGAGAACAGATTATATTAAATGTGTTATATTGCTCTCCTCATTCAGCAAGTGATATGCCATGTTAATGCTACCAAAGCATTGTGTATCCAATTAGCAAGGTAGTATTTATTGAATGAGCTAGTTAAAGCTAGTCAACATTCCCTCTACTTAAAAATTTAGATTACATTATATTTTAAGTTAAAATAATTAGCTTACTCAAAAATTTCTAGTTCAGAGCAAATCAAATGTATGATTAAAAAAAAATCTTACTTACTTAAATTTTAATTTTCTTAACTTATTTTTTGGGTTTACAATGTATATAAAAATATATCATTCATATGTTCCCACACTGAGTACAGAAAAATATATAACAAAGTCAACGTGTTAAACGTGTGGGCGTTAGAAGTGTGAAGGACTGTCCGCATGGGCTTTAGTTTCTGTTCAGAGGCTTAACAACTGACACACCCTTTAAAATTGTTTAAAAGTTACAAAGTTTTTGGCTAAAGTTACTTGCATCTGGCTTTAGAAATGAATATCACATCTCAGATAAAATCAAATGGAACACTTTGCTTTAAACCTATTTATATGCAAAATAATTTGCAGATCTAACATCATTTATGAGAGCATCTAAAGAAAAATGTTCAGTTTTAGTAGAACTACAAAGACACAAGAAAGGGACAGCGTTACAAACATCATTATGAACTTAAACCCAGGAGTACTTTTTTACCTTTTAGCCATGAAAATATTAGAGATGAGACACTCAGAAAATACAAAATGGTGAGAACTTACCGGCATGAGCAAGGGTGATAAGCATGAGACCTATCAACTGTTGAAGATAAAGCATTGTCTACAAAAAAAAAGATAAGCAACAATGAAGTTGTAACGATGCTGTTGGACGATATGCAGTGATCTTTACTGTTGAAAAGGATTTATTTCCTTCTAACTGTGATAAGCATGGTGCGATGTGTTTAAGAAGGCGGTAATGGAACAGGAAATGCTGCTTGAGCTGAGTTCATAAGAGGAAACCCACAAGTGTGAGGCAATGTTTAAAAAATAATAATAATAATCAGATGAAACATTTTAAATTGATAAAAGTTTTATAAATGAATACTGTAATATTGTTTTACTTTTATTTAAAGGAATAAAGAAAAAAAAACTGAAGTTTAACTAATACCATGGTAGTGATTAAATATGTACATTTTATACACAATTATTCAAAAATTAAGACTCATTGAAAAAAAAAAATTTGTAGAAAAGTTCTCAGTGTACAGTAGCTATCATAGCACTATTTTAGGTACTCTCTGTTGAGTAGTTTTGGTTCAGCTTAGGCAGGTTTAATCATCATGGCCACTTTCTTTAGGGAGTACGATCCTCCGTGGAACTCCGCCCAGTAAACACCATCCTGATATCGACTTCTGTAATGGCCACCTCTGTACCACACACCATTCAGGTTGGAGTGGGCACACATGTGGTACCACCAGCCGCCCTTCTGGTAATGAGCGCAGTTACCTATGGGGATGGAGTATAGAGAATGTGGTTTTAAAACCATTTCTGACTGGATAATTTTACATTTGGATTTTTTAAAGGGGTCATATATGCCATTTTTGTACAAGTTAATATGATTCCTTAGTGTCTAAATTAAAACTTCGTAATATACTTTAATTAAAAATTCTCATTAGTATTGTAAAAAAAACACTAATTTAACTGGTCAAAAACAGCTCTGTTTTCACCAAGCCATTTCAGTGCATACAGCTTTAATTGATAAATGACCCCGCCCCTCTGTTTTGTGGGCCGGCCCATGGAGCTACTGCCCTTGACAACAGTAGAAGGGAAAGAATGGTGACGGGAGTCTCTGAGGACACATCTGTGCAACTTTATCAATCTGAACCAGAGTTGAACCCAGGACATAATGACACCTCCAACGAAATTCGACAATTAAGGCTAAACAGGACATTTCTGAATGGTTGGTTAACGTAAATGTCACTTTGATCTATCTTTATGTACTGGCACGGTAACGTTTGCGTGATGAGATACACATTTTATGTGTTTACTGATGTAGTTCATTGACAGATTGATGTTACACCTAATGCCAATAAAAACGTTTTTTTCTGTTAATGTCGGTTTTTCAGTGATGTGTAACTTTATCTATGCATTGTAATACTGTAATACTACATTGTAAACTGTTACAACACAATTTCTTTAGACAGTAACAGACACTGTTATAAACCATCTACTCTACATTATTAAGCTTAGTGTTACTGCGTTTTAAAACCAGCGTACACAGTTTGTAATTACACAAAAACCATAACGCGTTGTTCATTATAAATGAGATTATGAGAACATCATACATAGAAAGCATGCGGTAATTTAACTTGCTCACTTTAGCTGCATTCATCGTGAAGCATGCAATCGTTTCAAACTACACTCACTTCTTCTGGAGGGACAGCTGGAACACGAATAGCTGGTACCGATCTTTATTCAGGAGCAGTTTCTTAGCAAAACCTGCTTTATAATGTCACTCGGTTGTAAAGCAGTCTGGTGAGAAATGCTTTGCGGTTTGCGCAAACATAAAAAACATTAATGAAAACAAAACTCAGCCACTGCGTCGTCAGTGGTTCGGATTAAGGAACATCAATGACTGCTGTGTTCATTATTACACCCAAGAACAGAACACCACAATCACTTAGACGCCATTCTGCTCTAGCGTATCAACAATGGCGGACTATGACAGCTTGTAAAAGTGCATGTACCATTATATGACCCCTTTAAATCACAGCTTCATCAGAATATTACAAAACTTGGTGACTTTTATAACACTTGGAATGTGAACAAAAAAGAAACAGTTGAGTACATGATTCGAACAGGCTAAGTGGTCGTTACCAAAAAAAATACTCCTGGTCATCAGTAAAAAAT
Source organism: Pseudorasbora parva (assembly GCF_024679245.1). NCBI lineage: Eukaryota > Metazoa > Chordata > Actinopteri > Cypriniformes > Gobionidae > Pseudorasbora > Pseudorasbora parva. The sequence goes on along the minus strand of NC_090173.1, from coordinate 44,323,641 downwards.
GACGACCATAGGAAATAAATGGGAAACACATGGGTGGTGTCACAGGGTGGCCAATTTCATTTTTTTTTTTTTTTTTATTGTAAATCAAAAATGGGTAACAGTGCTTCCTTGCGTTCTCTTTCTTGTTCAGGTTTGACTGTAATCATACTGCATAAACACTTAAAATCACTATTTCTAACAAAAAAAATCAATAAAACTTGACAAAAAGTAGTCTTTGAGATTGTTCATATAAAAATCTTCCACCTAATAAAAATATGTAATTATGTCTAAAAACAACTATGCAATTCACAAGCCACTCTATAAAGAGCTATACAGGCAACTAGTGGTTCAATCATGGTCAATGTTCCCTCTAATTTCTTTTCTCGCTGAGCAAAACTTTTCTCTATTGGGCAGACATTTTGGTCACCTGAACATAAACGTCTAGGTAACTAACTTAACCTCAGCTCCCTGAGAGAGTACTCTCGTATTGCATAGCAGTACTCTAGGGGGAAACACCTTTCCTTAAGGATATGAAGCAAAATCCAAATTGTATCTGTGTAAAACACAGTATAGCTGCACAGCCGATACAGTGGAGCGTATCTAAAGCCCCGTTTCCACCAAAATTACCCGGAACTATTTGTACCAGGAACTTTTTTACAGGAACTTTTCTCCCCCCCAGACCTGCAGCTGTCTGCGTTTCGACCGCGATAAAGTTCCGAGAAGATTAGGCAAATTAGTCCGGTGATGTAGGACTGCGCGCGACTGTTCCTCCAAATCAGTGAAGGACAGTAATCATTTGTGTGTGTACCGATTGAAAGATTTAGTGATCTGTTTACATGAGACGTTATCTAAACCGATCTGGTGTTTACATGTGATGACTTTCAATCGCAATCATTTTGTCACATGCAGTTTGTCTGCCGCACCAAAAATGTCAACGCTGTTTTCTCCAGCAGCTGGAGTGTGTTGACTGTAGCCACAGCAACTCTTAACGGCCACCAGGACTAATACAGTATTATTTATAGCTATTTGTTGTAAAGTGTAATAATCATCTCAGAAAAAAAAATCTTCTGTCAGGCGCAGTTAAAGTAAAAACTGCCTGGGGCAATATACGCTGTGTCATTACTCCAACATTATCTTCATAACTTACGAAATAAAAAGTTTACCCCTCAGAAAAATGTACTTTCCTCTCTTGTCAACATGAGCGTGGCGCGCGCCGTCACGTCATGTAAGGACACACACTTAAAAGTAATCGGTCAGGTCGTTTACATGGTGAAAAAAAATTAATAACGAGTATGGAAGAGATTCAAGCTTTGCTGCTTTTGCTGGTTATGTATAGGTTTACTAAAGAGGTAATTAACAATGACAGAAAAGAGCACTAATATGCAGATTCAGCAGCATGCAGCTGCAGCATATTCAGAAAGCTTGTAAAGCTAGATTTAAAATGACAATGTATATTATTATCAGCTATTACGGACATTGAACGTGAGATGGCTGAGACGACCGCGCGCCACCAGACAGAGAGCAAAGACTGATATTTACTGAACGCAGAACGAACCTCGCAAAAGACTTTTAAAAATGCCGGTAGAACTGCGTGAGCTCAACCAATCAGCATGTTCAGCGCCCAAGTCCCGCCCTCGAAAGTTCCTGAACTTTGAAAAAGTACTACCTCGCGAGCAGGGCCGTTTGGAGGGGGAAATATTTACCCGGAACTTCAATTTTACCCTGGTTCCTGCGGTCTAAACACACGAAGTACCACCCAAAGTTCCTAGTTCCTGGGTAAAGTTCCTGTGGTGGAAACGGGGCTTAAGCGCTAATTGGCTGTGCTGCAGCAACTGCAGGAACCTATGGCAAGGCGGCTTGAGCGGGAGGACAAATGAGGTGCCTACCTGACTCCCGCCTAATTAGCTTGCACAAATTTGCATATTGAGCCTATAAAAGACATTGTCTTGCCCATAGAACTCAGGTTTAAACAACTGAAGCAACATACTGAGCAAAGCACAAGCACTGCAGGCTATAAATATGAAGGAATGTTCCGTATTGTTTTTTTTTACAGGTGTTTTACCTGTGTTTTGAATTACACATTGCATTAGTTTTTGTTTTAAGGGTTAGCGGAAATTTCCGTAAAATTACTGGATAATGTACTGGCAGAAAATTACCAGTACATTTTCTGTTTTTATTTTTTACAGTGTATGCCTGTGTAGAACATAGGTTTATTTGTATGTCATATGGAAAGAATACCAACTTGCAAAGTGGGAACTTCCAAATTATAAAATCTGATAAAGGTGGACTGAGAGGTCTTCCAATGGTATGCCAGTTGACCAAGCCCACAAAAAGGCCATGCCTCCAGAGGAATGAGCTCTGACACTAATCGGGCAGCCAAGGAATTTTGAATCACAGGCCAGCGAGATAGCGTCCACTATCCATCGTCACAACATTTGCTTTGTGACCGCATTACCTTTAGTGTGACCTCCGAAGCAGAAAAAGAGCTGTTCTGACTGCCTGGAGGTCTAAGTGCCCTGACTGGGCAGAGCAAAAACGCATCTTCCTAGTCCACAGAAAAGGGCAGAGCTGAAAGTGAAATGACCTGTGGTCATTGAACGGAGTGGAGAGGACTACAGGTACATAACCGTGTCTTGGATTAAGAATGACCCTGGAATTGTTAGGTCCAAACTCAAGATGAAGCGCTCACAGAGAATGTGTGCATGTCACCTACTAAGCTCATTGACTGAAGTGGTTCGAATGGGGAGGGCTTGAATAACTGTAGAAAGGTCCCATATAGGAACTAAAGGGGGCAGAGGCATCCCTTTCACCTGTGTGAGGAGATCTTTAGTTAGCGGAAAAGGCCATGGGGCTGTGTCTGACATCTGACTCAGCACAGGGAACCATGCTTGGTCCTCCATTGCAGGGCTATCAAGAGCACTGCACATTTGTTCTCCTCGAACCTTCTTATAACAAGAGGTCGGAGACTGGCATGCCCTTGTGCAGGGCACCCCAACCTAGGTTGGATGCATCTGTCTGGACTACTTCCCACTTCGTGACTACATGCCCCCCCTCACCCCCTTAACACACTTCGTAAACTTCTGGGCGCTAGGGATAAACCTAATGGCAGGGCCGTGTACTGATAAGCTTGCCACTCAAAGGCAAATCTCAAGAATGGCCTGTGTTGGGGAGCTATCCGAATGTGAAAGTAAGCATCTTTCCGATCCACTGTGAAAAACCAATCCCCTGGGTGAATTAGCACTGGAATTCATTTCATAGTTAACAGATGTTTACTTAACGGGCATTTCATAAGCGCTTTGTTAAGATGTCTGAGGTCTAGGACGGGTCTGAGACCACCATCCTTTTTCGGAATGAGGAAATAACGGCCTTTCCACCGCACCCTTCTCTAATAGTTTCAACACTTTGGCGCAAAGCACGTCATTAATTCAGCCTCTCACCGAAGTCTCAACCACGGCGCAAAAACGCGGGGGTCTTGGAGCAAACTGTAGCAAGTAACCTCTTTCTATTATGTTCAGCACCCAATCTGATACCCCCTGGATGGCCTGCCAGGCCTGGGCTTGTGTGGCCAGGGGTTGAATGAAACTCGGGGGTGGGCCACTCAGAAATAGGGACTTGGTAGCCCGGTTGTTCTGTGTTTGTGACACTGTGGGTGTAATGTTTGTGCTTGGCAGCGCCCACAACTGTGTTGTGTGAGAAGTGCTTGGGTGTAGAGGTGCAGACTGTAAAGTAAGCACCTGTCCTACAGAGAAAAAGCTCTTTTTGTGCTTTATTAGGGTTGCGTGAAAAGGACGTTTGTGTGAAGGTGAGTACGCTTTATAGCACTTTATTGGCTGCGAAATTGAGATTGAGATCTCCAGTTGCCAGAGTGCATGGAACTGAGAGAAGTAGGCTGGAAGAGAGTGGTAGCAGCCCGGCCACGGCGGGACTTAACCCCTCTCTCTTTTCTCCGATGGCTAGCACAGCTTCGGAGGCTCGGGGTTCGACACAGTCTTGGATCGTGGTCCTCGCAGATCAAGAACACTGCCGTGTTCTGGTAGGTGTCACCTTCAGCTGCTGAGGGGACGGCACTTTAGTGTGGCGGCCCGAAGCAGAAGTGGAGCATTTTGGCAGGAATGTTTCATGGCCTGAGAGGCTTTCTGAACTTCGGTGAAGCACTCTGCGAATCCCACTACTGCAGTCCAGAGGAAGAGATCGGAGCATCCAGACAAGAGGCTTTGTCCGCTTCCTATATCTCAGTGAGGTTGAGCCAGAAGTGGTGCTCAAGCACAGTAAGGTTGGCCATGCATCTCCTGAAATCTTGGGCGGGGGATTTTGTTGCCCGCAGGGCTAAGTCAGTAACACTGCGGAGGTCCTTGAGTGCTTCAGGGTAAGGAACAGACTTGCCCAGTAAGTGGAGAAGTTTGGCCTGAAAAACCTGAAGGACACCTATCGTGTGAAGCCAAGCCAGCTGGTGTCCTCTGATCACGGTGCTTCTTTTTGCTCAGCCCAAGAGGGAGAGCAGGTGGGGCGGGGTCTTCATCGAAAATGGCGAGCCGAGCCCGCGGGTTCGGGAGCTCGATCTCGTCGCACTCAGGGCCCTGAGTGAGCGCAGCTTGGGAATGATCTCCTCCGAGACATGCCGGGCAGATGATGCATGAGGCACAAGAGGGTCATTTGAAACAACTCTCATCTGCTCGTTTAAGTGTATGCTGCAGCGGCAATGCACACATACTTCTTTTTAGAAGAAAGGATAAAGGATAAATTGCCGGATGGCGCAGCTGAATCCGACCAGGCAGAAATCAGATGTCCTCAGGTTGCAGGAAGGTTCTGCTTTTCGACGGGGGGTTCAAAATTCTGGAAGTCAGCAAAGGGTGAGTCCGCTGAAGAAAGTTTAAATCTGAGTTCTATGGTGAAACACAGTCTTTTATAGGCTTGATATGCAAATTCGTGCAAGCTAATTAGGTGGGAGTCAGGCAGGCATCTCTAGGGAGTCATTGCTCCTCCCGCTCAAGCCGCCTCACCATAGGTTTAAGCAGTTGCTGCAGCACAGCCAATCAGCGCTTAGATAAGCTCTACTGTATCGGCTGTGCAGCTGCACCGTGTTTTACATTAATAAAATTTGGATACATTTTGCTTCATATTCTCGAGGACAGGAGTTTCCCCCTAGCATACTGCTATGCCAAAAGGAACATTCTTTATACCAGAGCATGCCAGACCTGTACAGCATATGTAAACACACACAAAAAGTGGTTTCATCATGCAGTTATAACTTTTAACTTTAATGTGCCATCACTATTTTATTTAACCCTTGATGTAACTTAGTGATATATTAAATATATATATTTTTAAAAAGCAGTTAATTCAGAAGTCAAATTAAGCATATTTTAATTTGACTTTATTTTTTATATGTAATGCTGTTACCTGTACACATTTTCTTTAGCAAGAAAAGCTATTAAAAAAATTCCAATATTTTCTATATCAGGCCAGGTTTTTATTATTATTATATTATTATTATTATATTTTTTACTTTTTAATGACAATGATCCCTAAACAATCCCCTTGTGAGATCAGTTATTTATTATATATCCACTGATATATCAGTTTAAATGCTTCAATTTGTAAAAAAAATAAATAGATTAGTAAGTAACTAAATAGATTTAATAGCTAAGTATGTTCAAGGGAACATGCAAACCCTTTTAGATATCTAATCATCTCTAAAACCCAAACCACACACACACACACACACATCTATTTAAAATGATGTGTTACTGTTGTGTTTTGAGATTTCACTCTACACTTGGGGTGGGTGTGTAACTGTAAATGTATGTTTTGTTACCATTCTGTCTGTGCCCATCCTCTGTTATTTCCATCACTTATTCAAGCCACTCTTCTTTAAAACATAATGACGTTGTATTTCATGTCTTTGCGTTTCACGTTGCCTCTCATATTGAGCTATTTAGACCACACACCCAACATTATTCTCTCTATGAAACCTGTAAACCGCATTCACTGGTTCTAACCCTATAGCAAAACTAACTCTATTGCAGGTTGAACAGAGCACTGCAATTGTTTCTCATTTAGAGTACAAACAAATGGATTATTCTCCTTATTTTGCATCTGCGTCTTCATCTGCGTGGCATTTTATTCATTCTGCGCGGCATCACAAGTGCGCAGTCGCGTGCGTGTGCATGTTTTCTTTCTATACTCTCAACAAAATACTAATATGCCCGGTGCCTGTCTAAGACCACCAGTGTTCCTCCCATATAAAGACTGTACAAGATTAAAGACAGAAAAGAGGCACAAAAAAATGACTGATCACCTGTGTAGGCATCCTTATCGCGGTCCAGAGTGGTGAATGCTTTATTGTTGTGCCATGAGAGGGAGTCTCCTGCACTGCCTTGGTAACTGCCTAATCGTAGACGATACCAGTCACTCTCTGCTTCCACGCGAAAGCTGTCGTACTCTGCAAATACCTGTCGTCCTTGCCAGTCTTCCATAGCTACACGCAGTTTATAGGTGGCCTGAGAAGTGAGCCAGTACAGGTGCTCCAAACCCAGCCAGTATTCTCCATCCAGATTCCCAAAGCCTTGCTGTGTATAGGAAATAGTTATTATGCATTTAATGTTTCATTAAAAAGTACATTTTGCACATTTAAAATATTGCTTATTTTGAGCATTATTGTGGCATTATCACATCAAAATTTGGAATGCAAGGGTTGAGAAACCATCAGTTGTAAAAGGCCTTTGACTAGGGACTGTTTACATGACATAATTTTCAGTTAAAAACAAAAAACTTTTTATATGTTTGGTCATCCATTTACACGAAAACTGCATTTTGGGAACCTGAAAGCTCAAACTTTTTAAAACAGGTTTCAAAGTGCATGTTTTTGAAAATGATACCATTATCGTCTCTGTGTAAACTACAAAAACACAAATTTGTGAAAACAATAACATCATGCGCATGCATATTACATCTTCAGTCTATACACAAATCCAGCGAAACACGGAAGTAAAGCATCGCTGCCATTACTGCGTGCCTTGCTGCTAAGGACTTAGAGCAGTGCGTACGCGAAAACACTTCTCAAATGAGGTTAAAACCTAACAATGACTGATTCTCCCCTCATGTCATGTTATAATGGCCTACCTTTTTTTCCCTTATAAATTATTTTTATTTTTGTTACGAATGCATACTATTATTATTTTTCCCCGTTTGTATTAAGGATATTAAGAGCTGCTCCCTCAGGCTATCTATTCTGTATCCTATTTCGAATTCAAAGAAGTTGATTTTATGCAGCGATATTTGTTTGTAAATCTTGATACTTTCAATAATAATACAATTAATTGATTAATATATAAATAAATAGCAGCACGCGGCAGTAATGCACGGTGCGCTGTGATGAACGTAAAGAAAACCACTTAAAGACAGAGAATAATTAAAACATACGTGTCCATTACAAACGGACCTAGTCACAATTAACGTTAGACATATATGAAACGATCAGTTACAAAAAATATGACCTTATTAAATCAGCACGTACTTGCGTGACCAACCGATGTGCTCATGCAGTTCACAAGCTGCAATAAATAGCCACGACCAGTTGTAGCAATAGAATACATCTTCCTACAGGTATAAGATTATTTTATTAATCATCTGGCATGCAATGAGCGTCAGAACCTAAACTACAGGGCATGAGTTAGGGATGGATTGGCCAGATACTGCATCCTACATCACAGATCAGCCGCTGCGTATGAATCACAGTATCGTGAGGTTTTCAGGCAGTGGACTCGTACCATATGTCAGTAACAATAGAGAAAACTACAAAGTTACATTTGTGTAATTGTGACTTTAAAGTCCCTTTGTAACAGGCACGTATGTTTTATTTATTTTCTGTTATCATTTACAGCGCGTCGTGCATTACTGCCGCGCACTGCTCTAAGTGCAGCATAAGTCCTCATAACTGTTTGTTATTTCATGTTCTTAAAACGTGTTTGTGTAAAACAATTCCGTGATCACGGAAAGCAGGGCCCTAATATTAGCAACACAGCTCACAATGACAGTGTTCAGTTTTATTGCTGTCTTAATTACATTACATTTGGCAGACGCATTTATACATTAATACATCCTGTTGTCAATAAATTACCTTTCTGTAAGTTTTGGCCAATGCCTGACATCATCTACCCAATGTTCCCTTTCACCAGACATTTTATTTAATGTGCAGGATCCGCTTTCATTGAAATGTCATTAGAGGACACCGGCAAGTGTCACACCGTCGCGCACTTCGCAGGCACGCAGTAATGGCGGCAGGCAAGATGGCGGCGCCCATAAAGTTCGCGGCGGATTTGTGTATAGGCGAGTAGGTTTTCTTAACAAAGTGTGGTCGCCAACTACTGGCCTGGAAGCAGAATACAGTGTTTTTAATCGTTTTTCAGATCTGTGTGAAGTGAGAACATGTTGCCAATGCGTGTCTTCTGTACGCAAAAAACGCAAAGGAAAAACATTTCTGTTTTGTGTAAACATACCCTAAAACTGGATAGATCATTGCTACCCATGGCTCGGTGTGAGAGCAAAGATGAAATTCACTACACAACTTTTAAAAAGTGAACAGATTTTGAAACACAAGGCATCATGCACTTGCTGACTTTGTAAATAGTCGTATGTAGATGCTGACTGGCTGTCATTATTTTTATTGTTCATCAGCTGATAAAATCGTTCTTAAAGTTATTCGAAACTATATCATTTCTCTATGCTCAATTTAGAGCTAGATCTTTATCATTATCTTTATAGTTACCATCCTTGTGAACGGTCCTAAAATAATTCTGAACAAAACAAACTCAAGCAGAAACATGTGGCTTGTTGCTCGGAGACACGATGAATGAAAATAATGTGTCAATCAATCAATCAACTTTATTTATATTGCGCTTTTACAATCACGATTGTGTCAAAGCAGCTTCACAGTGTCAAACAGGATAATATTGCAACAAAATTAGATTTGGCTGTACATTCGTACTGGAGAAAACAGTGATGTTATCAGCTTATTTTAATTTATCTTATAGCGACAATGTTGGCATATCAGTATTATAGTTTATAGAATTAAATAAGACCTAATTCATACATTTTATTTGTATAATTAGTTGAATAACTTTAATCATAATTTTAGTGTCCCCAACTGAGCAAGCCAAGCCAAAGGCAACAGTGGCAAGGAACCAAAACTCCTTGCCACTTAAAGGAGTCTTAAAATCAACTAAAAACATCAAACATGACTGACGGTTAAAGTATGTCTACATACTTGGTTGATCCAAGTATGTAGATCAAAAACAAATTAGGAGTCTGTGCCCATCATACACACTATGCAATTTCCTTTTTTGTCTGTCAACTCCCATTGCCCCCAAAATCTGCAGACTGGCTTTGACTTTTGGCAAATGAGTCATTGCATTATTCACCTAAACGATTTGTTCAAATACACTGATTCATTCAGAAACAAAACACTGCTACTGTGGCTGCATCTGAATATGCATACTTTCCTACTATATATCAGACCAAAAAAAACTATGCGTATCCTGATGACCTACTACTTCTGACGAGATTCTGAAGTGCGTATTTGATTTACTATCCAAGGAGGAAAGGAGAGGATTTGTGAATGACAGTGAAGCAAGACAACATCTAAAATATCAAGTTGACCAAGTGTTTTGTTTCATGTACCTTGTACTGCTCCCAGGTCCTGAAGAAGTTGACCGAGCCATCCTGTCTCCTCTGGATGACTGTCCAGCCACCTTGATCTCTGCTCTGGTCGCACCAGGCCTGCAGCAGACGGTTAGTGTTGCGTGGTCGCAGTAGGTAGATGCCGCTGGTCTTCTCTCCTGACTCCAGCACATGATGACAGTCATGCCATGGCCCTTTAAAAGAGACACTGTGCTAGTTATTCCTATTTAGTACATTTTCACATCCCCATCATGTTTACTGGTCAAAAGTTTGGAATTAAGATGTTTGATCAAAAGTAAAAGTAATATGCTGATTTGCTGTTGGGGTCAATGTACAATTTACATGATGGTGTAGTTTACGCAAGTGTGGGAAGTGGTCTCCCGCACGTATTTCTATGCCAGAGAGTGTACATTGACCTCACTGGACGTGATTGCGCGCTGAAGGTAAAAATGTATTAGAGGTAAAAAATTCTATAAATACTGTTCGGTTTCTCGGACAAAATGATTTTTGTGTCTTAAGACATCAATATGTCGTCATGAAGCCGCACGGTTTATTTTGGATTTGTCTGTGCATGTTTTTTTTTTACTCTCATAGATTCTGTTACCATTCACATGCATTATACAACTGACCGACTGTAACAACTGGAGCTAAACATTTTCATTGGTATTCTACTGAAGAAACAAAGACACCTACATCTTGGATGCCCTGGGGGTAAATGCACATCACATCATTTTCATTGTTGGGTGAACTATCCCTTTAATAAAAGAGATTGTAAAGTCTTACCGTGAATGCCAAGTTGACACACACTGATCACACACTGAGCAATGGTAAACTTTTGCTACACTTCCATCCCACTCTACACTTCCATCCCATATCTTGTGACCCTGCTTTTTTGTTTTAACTCTATGAACACTATGATGTTGCTTTGAAACAATCATGAAAAAGCGCTGTATAAATAAAGTTGACTTGACTCGACTTTTAAAGAAGTTATGGGTGTTTTTTGTGTTTGTGATATTAGATTCAGCATTTGTGTCAAGAACATTAGATGTGTGACAGTGCTCTATATTGTATAGACAGTGTGGAGGAGCTGGACAGACGGTAAGGAAGGGCTGCTGCTCTGTTGGTTCAGAAAGCAGCAAGGTCATGATCTGTATACCGTTTACAGGCGTCACTCGCTCTTCTTTTATCAGCTCACCACAGAGGAATTCCCACTCCCACAAGCCAAAGAATTTTACCTATACAACATATCACTGCCGTTTTATAGATACAGACTAAATCCTAAAAGAAATCATTTGCATTGTTAGAATTTAAAACAAGTTGTTTTTTTGTTATTTTACATGTTATTTGTAAGCTATTAAAAATAGGTTCCATAACAGTTCAGACCTCTGTCAATGTATGTCTAAATGTGCTTTCAGAGACTAACACCTACCACACCCTTTAAAAACTTTTCATAAGCTACAAGCTATTAAGCCAAGCTAAGCATTGATATGACTAAGCTACTTTTGACTAATAAAAAAAAAGTTAGTTGTATTTGGCTTTAAAAATTAATATCACCCTTAAAATAAAACCAGATAGCAATGTAGCTTTAAAGAGGACCCATTACGCTTTTTTTTACATTTTCAACTTTCTTTAGTCTGAAGTGTTGCTGTTTGAGCATGAAAAAGGTATGCAAAGATACAAAGCACAAAGTCACTCTAAAGGTAATGAGTATTGAGTTTTCTTCCAGGAATGGACACAATATTCCCCTTGTAAATAAAGAACTTTGCAAGCGAGCGCAAAGTTTCTCTGGGAAAGAAAGCAAACAGTTTGTGAGCGAAGTTTCTCGGGGACACACAAAAGCATTAACATATAATTAACATATAACTACGATACCATCTAAAAAAAACTAATTTGCTTTTAGCAGAAATGGAGCTAGGACACAAGAAAGAAAAAGGGGTCCATAAAATCATGATGAATTTCTTCCCAGAATTTCTTCCCTATCAAATTACCTAAAGAGATGACCAAAACCACCAAAAGCATCTTCACACATCTAAGTACAGATCTTTTCTATACAATTATCTAACTCGAAATCCTTCTTCTATTGTAAATGAGTGCGCTTAAACAGTTTAGTGGTAGCCATAACACCGGGTGTAAGTGGAGTCTGTTAAATGGAGACGTGTCCTGTAATCTCACACTCGAGTTGGTGGAGGCAAAAGCATTGCATTGTAATTCAAGGGTTGTGTCACAAAGATTTTATAAAGGTGGTGATTAACTTGCCTGTACTTGTGCTAATATCCAGCTTTCGGCTCTCACAGTCTGTACGTCTGAGTGAAGACTAATGAGGGTCACCACCTCTGATAAGACACTGTTTGGAATTTTCTGAGATAAAGCTTCCTGACTACAGGTCAATGACACTCAGGGCTATTGAACTCCTACAAGGGAAACACGGATAGTTTCATATGGCTTAGATATGGGATTCTCAGTCTTTTGCTAAGGCAATGCTCACTAATTGGTCATACTTTATGTTATAATTTTAAACACCTAACTCGTTTGTGCAGCAGCCATGAAAGATATCTGAAAGTATCTGTATTTTCACTTTGTGAATGATAAAACGGGTATACAATTAATCAAAAGGAGGACCACACTGGGGGAGCACTTTCGACTTAAGTCAGTAAGTCATAGGGACAACTCAGAACATCCTATAAACTGCATAGGAAAAAAAACGAGTGTTTTTTATTTAAATTGATGTGTCTATGCAGAAAGTAACATCAATGGAATCTTTTAATCACACAAAATGTTCTTTATACTGGAAAAAAAACGTTCTTTAGATTATTAAAATGTTCTAATTCACACAAAGAAAAAAAGGCTTTTTTTAAACGGTTTACTGAAAAGGTTTCTTGGGGAACCAAACATGTTTCTTTTGTTGTTGGTATTAATGTAAAAAAAAATTTTTGGGGGAATCTTTATTTTTAAGAATGACGTTATTTTGTATGCTACCTGGAGATTTAGTCACGGGGTAACTGATGAAAGGTGTGACTGTTGGCGGACTGGCAGAGTCATCAAAGGTCTCCAACAATTCTGGATGACTCTGTTCCTGGTGCAAAGGGACACTTTGGTCTCTTTGGACATTGCTGGCAACTTCTTTAACCTCTGTGTTTGCATTCACCAAACCACTTGTCTGTTGAACCGGAAGTGATGTGGCTTCCTGTAAAGAAATTCATAAGAAATTTCACTTTCAGTTTTTTTGCACCTGTGAGTTTGTGGGATATTGCTGAAGAGAAACCTGAAAGCTCAGATTGGTTCTTACCTGCAGTGTTTTGGCGGGAGTCTTGAGCTGGCACTGTTTCTCCAGATATGTGATGAGCTGGCTCTGGTTGCTCACTAGAGAAGTGAGTGTGTCATACTTTTTTTCCAGATTTCTGTAACTTCTGGATACTTGAAGCACCTTTTGGGATTTGCCATCAAACAGTGGCAAAACGTGAACAGAATATTAGAAAAGTATAAAAGATCATGAGTGTTCCAAAAGAGACTCATGGTAAAGTTTCTGCTTGCACTCGATTTAATCTCGCTGCTGTCTAGGAGACGTAACTGAGAAAACAATGATGTTTCTTTACAGTAGGAAAAGCTACCTGGGATGTTGCATTAAGCACCAAACTCTCAAGCCGCCGTTGCTCCAAAGCCTGATCCTTCTTCTGGATGATCTCGTTCAGCAGTTGGGCGTAGAGTTGGGTGATGCGGGCGTTCATGCTGACACTCTCCCGGCGCAGAACTCTCATCTCATCGGCCAGTGCGCCTTCCTTCTCCAGCTGCCCACGCATTGTATCCAGCTGTTCCTGCTGTCGGTCCAACAGCGTGCGCAGAGACGCCATCTCAGATCGATTTACACGGGCCGTCTCGGTGCTCACGCATAGTGCCCCTGTTAACTTCTGCTGAGGTACGATGAAGGTGTAGGAACAGCGGCTCGGTTTATTCTCTGATGCTTGAGACGGCCTTTTGTGACTGTCACCCTTGGAGGTGTCTGCATTAGAGGCTTCCTTGCGTGCCTTTACAAAGCACGCCCCACCAAAAAACAGCAGGAGAACCAAGGCTCGAGTCACTGGAATCTTCATGAGTGTGCTATAGTGTTCCAAAAAACTGTTTCGTAAACTCCTAGCAAACAAATAATACAAAGTCTTAGCAATTTACACAAGCATGAATCTAAAATGAACTGTTTTTAAATTCAAAAATTTAGAATTTAAAGGGCTCTGCCCTGATGAAGACCAATTTGGGTCGAAACATGTTGGCTCTTGTATTTTAAAATGATTTAAGCCATACCAAATAAAGGCTTTTTAATTATTTCCTCATCCTTTACTTAACTGAGTGCCTTGGACCTGCCTTTTTTGCCATTCGTCTTTTCCCTTTCCCAAGAGCACCGATTACAGACTATTTAAACTCCACCAGAGCGCCGGGTTGAATCTGTTACTGTTTTTAAATTCATTTTAAATGCACTAGCATCTTTTTTTCAGTAACTCAACGATTAGACTGAATCTGACTTGCAAAAAAGTAATAAACAGTTATATGTGAGATGTGCCTAATTTTCCAGTGAGCTTAAACCAGACAGACAATGTAACTTTTTTGAACATTGTAACCATCCAGTCAGTCATGAACGGAACTAAAGAGGCCTGCAGTTTTTGATGCATGCCAGATGTTTCTGTTTAACGATGGGGGGTAAAACACAGTTTTGCTGTGTTCTTCTTGAGTTAATTAGCATGTCAACAGAAACAGAGCCTGAGTCAACCCATCGTTTCATCTGATCGTCAAAAACAATTGCTAAGGTCAATACTGATGAAAATGACAGCTTTGGCACAGATCATAAAGGCATAAAAGCAATTAAGAGTCTAAACACTGACTGAGACAACTACTTAAAAACAACTCAACTAAAAAGATGTATTAAAAATCTCATTAAAAAATACCAAAAATAATAGGAAAGGTATTGAAATGTTAAGCAAGTGTCTAAAGTGTAAATTATCATAATATATATTTAAAAAACGTTTTACTTATTAAACTGTACTGATTGGAACACACACACACACACATATACACATATATATATATATATATATATATATACATATATATATATATATATATATATATATATATATATATATATATATATATATATATATATATATATATATAGTACTAAGGGGATACCAACACAAGGACACATAATTGTTTTATATGAGGGGAAAAACATGGAAAAATAACCATCATTATGAGCAAATTAAACACATTATAAACAGATATTCCTCTTACCTTCTCAGTTATATCACCAGATAATCTTCTCTTTTGTTTTGTTTTGTTCAACTCATTACCTCATCCTCCGACTGATGGAAACAAGATCTTCTGGTCTGTGCGTTATATAACTAAAACGTTATAATATAAATTAAAAATCACTATCATAATGACAAACGCAGTTTAAACATGTTCTTAGTGTTAATAATTGAACAGAAGCAGTGGACTTGAGAGTCTTCAGGTCTCCCTCTGGTCTTCAGATGAGATCTTCAAAGGCAGTGGGCAGAGAGAGACACCCAGACTGACAGTAAACTTTTAAAGCAGGAAAATCAGCTCCTGTCAGAGGATCTCTAAATCTCTAAAAAGAGTATAATTACAAGTCATCCTAATGAGACAAGCCCCCCTCCTCTCTGGTCATACGCTGCCTGTCCCACACACACCGCCCTCTCCTTTACTCTTGTGACCCCGTCCATCACTCAGACTGGCCATGACTGGACAATGTGCTGAAATACAGTTTCCAGTTTCCAGAAATACAGAATTACAGTTTAAAATGTCTTTATTAAAGTTTTTTTCCATAACAAGGAAGCTTTATTACAGTATGTGCTGGAAATTGATAAAATTCATGATTAATTATGATTAAGTAATCATGTCAATCATGTAATTAATCATGATATTCTACTTCTTTTAAGATAATTGTAATATTAATTATAACAGTGGGGAGTTTCTATGAACCTCGGTGGTTTTAATACTGAGCTAATTATATTTTCTACACTCTAACCCCACTTAAAAATAATGTTGACATGAAAAAGTGTGAGGCGTGTGAATGATTAGGAATAAAAGAAACACTAACAAAAAAGATGACAATACTGTAGCTTATAACGGTTGTAACTCACATTTCATTTTGAATGGTATCAATAGAGTGATTAAATGAGAATTAATAAATGTAATCCGGGATTATTAGCAGTGGATATTTCCTTTAAAGGTATATAATTGTATGGGACATTCGAAACCTGTTCGAGCAACAATTCTGACATAATAAGCCTATGAATGAGATAAATTACAGGGATAATTCACCCCAAAAAAAATGTTATCACTTAGCGTACTCACCCTTAAGTTGTTCCAAGCCTCTATTAATTTCTTTCTTCTGTCAAACACTCCAGACATTTGAAGAATGTCGTTGGCGGTTGCTTTTGATTTCCATAGTATTATTTTTCCTATGGAACTGACTACCCAACATTCTTAAATATTTTATTTTGTGTTCGGTATTAGAAAAATAAACTAATATCATCGCTTTTAACTTACCAATGCATGTATATGTAGGAATTCATCCCATCCAAAAGACGGCGCAATCAAACATCCACCACGCTACTACGCTGCTTATGCGCATGCGCAACCATGCCACATGGTTAACAGCAGAATTTCAAGATGGAAGCTAGGTAACGAGACATGTGAGATATTTTACCTAAGATTTTCGCTTTAAAGTCAGGATCAGCTTTCCACTGTCCTCTTGGAAAAGTTGTACTATTCTAAAAAAAAAAAATGGGGAAAACAAAGGTATGTGTTTAACTTGCTTCCAGCGGTAACGGTATACTTTCAGACACAGCTAAAGTTAGTCCGCCTGTCTTTATTTGTGCAATATCTACGTTAAATGTCGTTGTTGATAGGAGATATGAAAATGATTAATTCGCGTATGACAGTGTAGTCCTTAAGATAATTTCATTGAGGGTAAAATTTCATTGAGGGTAAAATAAAGAGTTGTTTGTTATCTTACGTTTCTGTTTTCATCTTAAAGACTAAGAACCAGAAGAAAGCCCGTGAGGCAACCAGCCGTGTGGCGGAGGAGTCTTACTCCACTGTGCCGCACACCTTCGTGTTCCACCGTGGACAGGTCGGCAAGAATGTCGGTCAGCTGGTGCTGGACATGAGACGAGTCATGGAGCCTTTCACTGCCCGATCTTTAAAGGTGCTCCTCGCGATTAATGCTGCTCAACTTTGCTCTCATTCAAGTCTCGTCTAAAACAGTTGACATGTTTTGCAGGTGCGGAAGAAAAACGTCTTGAAAGATTTCGTTGCTGTGGCTGGACCTTTAGGAATCACGCACTTCTCAATATTTACCAAAACAGAAAATAGTGTAAACATGGTGAGTAAGTTTGCATTATGACAGAAAAAACATGTCTATTTTCTTAATGCATATTACTCTTGTTGTAAACACTTCTTCAGTCTATATTTTTCTCTTCTTTTTATTTTTTTTACTGTAATATCAACTCAATCTTTCAGTGAAATGGCAGACTCCTCACTGAATGACGTTTGAAAGTCTTCAAATATTTAGTCTACTTAAACTCTGCCCGTCTTACAATTGACTGCAAGCTTGTGGGTCATGAATTCATTTTTCAATGATTTTACAACTTAAATTACTCTTTCTTCACAGAGGCTTGCACGGCTTCCCAAAGGTCCAACGTTATATTTCCGTGTTGCAAAGGTATGTGACTGCACTATCTTTGATTTGATTTCCCATATCCGATGGCACAAATGATGACATTTTTTAATATTTTGACTGTTGAGTGATGTCTTTTCAAAGTAAACGCACTGATGTGTCTTTGAACGCATTATGAATGCTCTTTTAAATGTGTTTGTTCTATAAGTAAATTGTCTCTTTGTTCCAGTACACACTCATCAAAGATGTAGTTTCATCTTTAAAGAGGCACAGGATGCATGAACAGCAGTTTACCCATCATCCTTTGTTAGTGCTGAATAATTTTGGCATAGAGGGCATGCATATCAAGCTGATGGCCACCATGTTCCAGAACATGTTTCCCTCAATCAATGTGCACAAGGTAACTCCCTCACAGCTGTAACTTTTTTTCTCTCTCCACGCATGATGAACGTATAGTCTTCTGAGATCAGTGAAGTGAACAACCTGCTGATGTTCTTTCCTCTTGTTGTTGACACATGAAGGTTTTGTGCTTGTTTTAATCTTTAAACTCTTGTTTCTCAGCTCAACCTCAACTGCATAAAGAGATGTGTGCTGTTAAATTATGACCCGGTGTCTCAGGAGGTAGAGTTTCGTCATTAGTGAGTAGCCTGGATTTGTTTTTTTTGTAACAGTAAATGTGCACATGATGAAGCTTTGAAACATGACTTTCTGTGATTTGTTTTCAAAGTAAACGCACTGATGCACCCTACAACGAATGCACTCTGGTGATGGTTGTTTTTACGATATCTCCTAACCCTTTCCATGTCCTTCTGCAGTAGCCTGAAGGTGGTGCCCGTGGGCATGAGTCGTGGGGTGAAGAAGCTCATGCAGGAGAAGTTCCCCAACATGAACAAGCTTGAAGACATCAGTGAGCTCCTCATGAAGTTAGTCTATCATTAGCTGGAGATCGTCCACATAATTTAATGCAAATGATGAAATGTGTTATAATTGATGGAACAGTGATGTTTCGAAGTAAACGCTCTGATGCACTAGCTTTCTACTTGTATTTGTAATTTAAGTAAATGGTTTTATAAGTCACGCTTTCGTTGTCCGTTGCACTTTAGAGGTGTCAACCTTTCTGAGAGCGAGGCAGAGCAGGACGGAGATCACAACATCACGGAGCTTCCTCAGGTGTACTCGGGTCGTGGGAATATGGCCTCCCAACAGAGTGCTGTTCGGTTAACTGAGGTGAGGAAACCCCTTGCAAGCCACTAGTTAAGTTCAGGGCCAAGTTTTAAGCCAATGGGGCTTTAAATGATAATTGGAACTGCATTTATATAAATGGTTAATGGACTGCATTTATATAGCGCTTTTAACAGACCTATGGCCATCCAAAGTGATTTAAATATTGCCTCACATTCACCCATTCACACGCCGACGGCGGTGTCAGCCATGCAAGGCACCATCCAGCTTGTCGTGAGCAGCTGGGGTTGTCTTGCTCATGGACACCTCAACACTAGGTCAGGTGGAAACGGAGATCGAACCACCAACCTCCGGTTTGTAGCCAACCTACATGAGCCACTGCCGCTCCATATAGTGCTTTTAACACACCCATGGCCATCCAAAGCGCTTTACATTAGGTGTCTTGTTCATGGACAGCTCGACACTTGGTCAGGTGGAATAGGGGATCGAACCACCAACCTACGTGAGCCACTGCTGCCCCCTTAAAGATTATTCACCCAAAAATGAAAATGATCCCATAATTTACTCTCCCTCAAGCCATCCTAGGTGTATAGGACTCTCATCTTTCAGCCAAACTCGGTTATATAAAAAAATTAAAGCTGCAAGCAGTGATGAAAGGGCCCTTGCACCTAGGACCACCATCACCCGGTGACCGCAGAGAAAGCAATGAATAGTGGGTGATGTGCATTCTAGTGGGTAGGAGAAATATGGCAAAGTCATTTCAATATGCCCCACTTCCTGCTGCCAGCAGGTGACACTATGGCTAACTGAATTTTGGTGTGTAGATGTCTTCAGTTCAGAACTCAAATAAAACGTGAAGTTTGGGGCAGTTTGGACATTGTTTGCCTGACCTACAACAACTTCCTGTTTCATGGCAAAACATCGACATTTGTGAGTCCACCACAGACAAGACACACTCTTCAGGAAAACCTCAAGATCTTCGCAATGTAACGTGGCACAAGCCTTTACATCAGACTCACCAAATATGATAATCTGATTAAATCTCTAGCCGTAGTTGATTAAAGTACAACGTCTGCAAATGGCAAAATTTGCAACATTTGCAACATCTGACTTCCTGTTAGGTTTTCAGATTTCATATCAGGAGAGTGTGGGTATGTGGTGCTATTTTGACATGCCTTATTCTGAAACCCCTATCAAATGAACATTATTGCCACTTCTAACGCGTTTGCAAAGTTTTGTAAATTTTTGAGCATGTTTAGGCCCTCAAAGCGATTCATTTCAGAGCAGCAGAATAATAATAAGACACAGAGCAATTCCAATGCTGTCCTTACACCATCAGTCCTCGGGCCCTAAAAATCCTGGCTCTCCTAAGCTTTATAATGAGAATGAATGGGACCACAGATTTTGAAACCCAAAACAGGGCTCTCAAGTTTTGAACTGAGTTCAGAGTGAGATTTCGGCCGTGGGTTTGGCTGGGTACGGGGGTCTGATATGAAAAATGACAAATTCGTACAAATAAAATAAATATGTATTTAATTAGTGTGTTTGTGAGAGAGAGAGAGAGAGAGAGAGAGAGAGAGAGAGAGAGAGAGAGAGAGAGAGAGAGAGAGAGAGAGAGAGAGAGAGAATGGTTAGTGTTGTTTATTGGTGTTGGTAGTAGGTTTTTGAGGCCTTCAGCCCAGGGGTTGGTGGCACCTTAACATGAGCACGGTCGCGCTGAAGTGAGCTGTGGTTTACAACAGAGATTATTTTACTCTCAAATAATCTTAGACAAGCTGCCTATGATTATTGTTTGCTATATCAGTATGGTTGTATGTTTTCCTCTCTTTATGACAGCGGAAACAACTCCCAAACCAATACCCCATCATTTTTTAGCCATACAGATAGGCTAAGTACAAGACATAATTATAAACTGTCTACTTTTATTTGTGTACACACTCAAAATAACAACAAAGGCTGTGGATTCAGGGAACGGAGCACCCAACTCCAAACAGTCTTTATTTCAAATATGTATTTTGTTTATTAAAAGCAAAGTTTTTAATTTCAAAAGCATTTCTGAATTCAGTTAAAATAACAAAATGTTAAAAAAAAAATTTTTTGGAACCATGCAAAATTTAATTAATTCTTGAATAACACCTATGTCTCCTTTCCATTAAAAATAATGGCTAGTGCGTTGACGTGGCATAATTTTTGGAATTGCTTGAACATGTTAAACACATCTAATTATTTCTGTAATACATTTTAATTTTAATTTTGCAACTTATATAAAGTATTAGCCTACAATATACAATTTATGTTTAAATTTTATGTTAAAACTAGTGTAGGAAATAGCAAATGTAAATTATATTATTCAATTTGAATTATTATTTTGCTCCAAATGATGCACACATGGTATGGAAAATGTAAATGTAAATTTTGAAATGCATTGCCATTTTATATATTGCATTGCAAATTTTATATCGCTACACTTCAGCTTCCATAAATAGGGGTGAGCACGAATATATTTGATCTGTAATTAATGTTCGAAAAATAAAAATAATATTGAAATTTTACTATATTGCTTCGCTGGCCGCAAATGCAGTGAATCCATGATAAATCCCTCTAAATCTCGCAGTTTTAACTAAATCCACTGGGTGGTGCTGTGGAGCGGGTTAATAACTCGACTGTATTTGATCACTAGTGTCGTCTGCCTCGTGATGTTTGGAATTATTACTTAAATGAAAATGATCTTACAAAATGGAGTTACTTTTAATAAATTAATTAATGAAAGTGAGTTTTAAAAAAAATCACATCCAAACACCAGTGGAATGAGGACAGCTGTCCATCACCGCATTCACGAGTGCAGAAGAGCACTGAGTGAGAGCGCAATAACGTACAGCAAAATGCAGGGAATATTTATCTTACCCAGATACAGCAAATCTATTTTATGATTGGCTGTTCGGTCTCTATTTTTATTAGATTAACTGGTGCGTAGCAGGGCCGTCAGAACTCTATGGGGAACTCGCTTGACTCCTCTAATAGCGCGCATATTACCCTGGCGATTTCTCTGCGTGAGAAATACAAGGTGTGGCGTGTGAGCGTGTGAATGGGTTGAAATGCGTGTGTCTCACGCTCAGTGCGTGAGACTTGAGAGCCCTGCCAAAAAAGTGCATCCATCCATTATAAAAGTAAACCATGCGACTCCAGGTGGTTAATAAAGGCTTGAAGTGAAGCTAAGCAATACTTAAAAAATAAATAAAAAATATCCATTTAAAACCTTTTATACTATAATCATTTGCTTCCGACAGACGGCCGTACGTGAGTCTAGTTCTGGCAGCAGTGTGACTCCTGACCACACGCATTATGTATTGATGAAACAAAACACTGGTTACTCTTTCGCCATAACTTTACTTGTGTAAGGCCATTACAGGAAGCCAGTGATTTTATATTTTAAGTTATAAATATGGTTATTTTATGTACACATATTGCTTCAAAAGACCTTTATTAACCCCCTGGTGTCGTATGGGTTAATTTTATGGTGGATGGATGCACTGTTTTTGGACTTCCAAAACCTCATTCAATACCATTCAATCCCATTATAAAGCTTGGAAGAGCCAGGATTTTAAAAATATAACTAATTGTGGCTTTAAGAAGATAATCATACACATAGGTGTTTGCTTGAGGGTGAGTAAATTATGGGACACAATTTTTTTTTTTTTTTTTTTTGCGTGAATTAAACCTATAAAACATTTGGACGGTTGGAACAGTTTGTTTACTGAAAAATGATGGGTGTCTGTTCTGCTATAGATTGGCCCCAGAATGACTTTGCAGCTGGTAAAGATATTAGAAGGCATGGGAGAAGGAAACGTGCTTCATCATTCCATCAGTAAGTATAGCTTTGGGTAAGAGACCATTTAGAAACAAAATTTAGTCATTACTGGTCATATACCTGAATTAATGTGCTCTGTCTGCAGTCTCAAGAACAGAGGAAGAGCTTCAGGAGATGCTAAAGAGGAAGGAAGCTCGTCTGAAAGAGAAAGAAGAGCGGAAGAGAAAACAAGAAGAGAACGTTGCTCTAAAAAAAGAAAAACGTGATCAGAACAAGTGAGTAGACCATCTATCTGCTGCTCTGGTTGGTGATGGAAAAGTGATGTAACCGTTGTTGAGTCTGAACGCTGGCAACACAGACTATCGTAGCAAGCCTGCTTTGCATGCATGTTCATGACCCTAATGGAAAGTCCCAATTTCAAGAAAAACCACATGGGTTAAATGGTATTTCAGAGAGCTTGAAAAATGAATGCTAATTTTTACAATTTGTGGGGAAAAGCTACTTTCCAGCATAAAAAAATAGCCAAGTATTGTTTGTTTTGGGTCTTTACAGTTGCTGTAGTACATTTAAAATGTGGGTCAAATTGACCCATGAGCATCACAAACCAAATAGATGTGTGCATGTCAAAACACGTCAGTGTTCTGAAACTTTGAATGCATGTTCATGACACAGAGTCAAAATGTCACGAAAAAAAACTGCATAATCAGCATTTCAGTCGACTCAAAAATCACAAAATAACCCACAACAACAGGATTTATACCAGGTGTAAATGGGGCTTCTGATTGGTCGGCTGGCCCAGGCTGTTATGATAGTTCACCTGTATTGGGTTTTAGCTCCTGAGACTTTATGAACACCTGTAAACAGTATTATATCTGTCTTTTTTTATGTTAAAGATATAGTATTTGGCCCTAAAAGTATTTAATTTCTTAAAGGAAAAGAAGCTTAGAGGGCATCAAGAGAAAGTGGCAGCAGGAAGGGCAGGTGTCAGATGATGAAGTGGAGGATCCTGGGAACCAGGAGGACAAGCCTCCAGCTGAGGAGTCTGAAGACGAAGCAGATTATTACAGAGAGGCTGTAGGGGAAGAACCAGATGAAGGTATAGTTTCATTCTCAATTATTTGCACTTGTTTTACTGCTATTATTTACAGGGGTGTTCATTTTGTTCTTTAACCCCATCTCAGACATGTTTCCTGGCGCAAAAAGGAAGCGTGGCCACGGAAATTCACTGAAACCCTTTAAAAAGAGGAAGCTGTCACCAGGGAAGGGCCCTCCCCAAGACAAGAAGAGTTTTAAGTCATCTGACAGGGGGAAGAAACCTGGGGGTCAGCGGTTTGGGGATAGAAAAGCGGTAGAGGGAAGAAACCGCTTTAGGAAGAGTGAAGGAGGCAAGACGTTTGGCAAAAGGGGGGGAAAGGCCAATAGATTTGCAGGGCAGAAAAAAGGAGAAACCGGTAAGAAGTACGGTGGACAGAAAACGTTTAAAGGACGTGCTGGTATGAAACGGCAGAAAGGCGCTGGAGGAAAAAAGGACTTCAAGCACAAAAAAGGAAAAAGTTGAAATGAAAATGATGGTGGACGCATCTAAAAACGCTGAACCACAAGGTGGGACTGTTGCTTCACTGATTCGTCATGACTGATGTATTTCCATGCAAACATCAGCAATAATCTCGAGTAATGTCAGACTTGTATAAATGTTCATGGAGTTGGTTGCAGTTGCCAATAAATTTTTAAACCGCCGAGCAGCTTTTGTTGTGGTCGTTTATATTCCTTGCAGTCATGCAAGTGTGCATGACTCTACTTGCCTGAGTGATTTCACACCTCTGAACAAAAAATAAAGTGCACCCCTTGCACAGAGACAGGAAGTTTGACTCCGTTTCAAGAGAGACTGTCGGAGTATTTGGTAAGTTTTATCAGCTTGTTTATTTGACTTTTACTTTAATAAAGCTTCTACTTTTAAATGTACAAGATTGATACACAATTCCATACAATTAAAGAACAGATGCAGATTATACTATAAAAAGAACCCAAGGTTTGTTTCTGTTGCGTTCCTTTTGCACGTGCTCGTGAGCAAGAAGTCGATGTGTTTCAACATATTACATGTGTCAGATGAATAAAGGGTAACTGATTTATGACTATACTTGATGTTGATTTATTTGTGCTTGAGTCTTATGTGTTGAAATTGTTTTTGATAAACCCTTTGAGAGTTTTTCCCATATTTCCAAATATGAAATGTTTTTGAAATGGATGCATATTATGAAAATTTGTTTATTAAAACAAATAGCATTGTAGCATTAGCCTAAAAACAAAGAATTATAAATGGCTTTTGCGTGTAAATTTGTTTGCATGTGCTGAAGAGACTTATTTTTTTAAACAAAAATGATAATGTGAAAGTATGTTGTTGGTAAAAAATCATTTTTAAAATTACATGACAAAAAGCAGATGAGTTGAATTTCAAACAAGATTAATTAAACGTTTGTTAATGCATTTGGTGTGGAAACTAACAACGGAAAATGGTCATTTATACTGTACAACTTGAAATCTTAAGTGGGTAACACTTTACAGTAAGGTATTAGTTAACATGAACTAACAGTGAACAACACCTGTTCAGCATTGGTTAATCTTTGTTAACGTTCGTTCATAAAAATCCAGCTGTTCGTGTTATTTCACAGTGCATTAACTAATGTTGGATAGATTTTAATGCGTTAGTAAATGTTGAAATTAACAAAGGTAAATAATGGTTTATAAATGTGGTTTATCATTAGTTCAAGTTAACAAATGTACCTTAATATAAAGTGTTACCCTTACATATATGTAGTATAATGAACATCAACCAAGTTAAAAACTATTGTTTAAAAAGTTAAACATTATGAAAAAAAAGTTAAAGTATTGTTTGTTCATTTTATAACCGATGGTCCAAAATAAAGGTTTTAAAAACATTTTTTAAAGGAATGCCAGAGAAGAGTTTTCTTCCTAAAGGGGTGGTTGCATGTGATTTCACTTTTTTAACTTTAGTTAGTGTGTAATGTTGCTGCTTGAGCAAAGTTACAGCGCTGAAAGTTCAATGCAAACGGAGATATTGTCTTTTAAAGTTACAGTAGTTTATTGCCTACAAAAACGGCCAGTTTGGACCACAATGAGCTTCTTCTCGGGTTGGTGATGTCATAAACCCTTGCTATTAACATAAACACCGCCCCAGATGTAACTTCTGCCTGTAATGATAAGGGGCGTATCGTTTCACTTCAGCCAATAAAAATACAGGAAACTACATTTGGCCATCTAACCAATCTATGACCATTGCGTTTTTCGGAAAGATGGGCTTCATAAAAGCAGGAAGCAAACAAGCCGTTTAAAGGAAAGTGGAGACAGCGGTGTGGAATAAAGGTAAAATATAAGAAAAATACAGCGTTAAAAAAAAAAAAAGTATCAAGACATGTTATACTGCGCCATGGGCGTCGGAAGCAAATAAAAAGTGGGTGGGTCAGTAGCGGCTAAGACAAAATATGATAGGTGGGGAAATTGTTTTGCGGGGAGTCTGGGGGTTCTCCCCCAGAAGAAAAAAAAATGATTTCATAGATGTGATTTCCTGCATTATGGTGCGTTTTAGGCCATATCCCTTTCCTATACCAAAAAAGACCTCAAACCAGTCAATACCAATACTCTAATAAAAGGCTATATTCATTTAACTGCCATAGAAATCAACAGTTTCACAGATAATGATAATGAACAAGTTGCATGTTTTTTATGCTCCGTATCCAGACAGAAAAAGTGCCGTTTACTAAACGATTGATTGGGCCAGACAAAATTACATAAATCACAGAACTATTTATTGTTGCTATAGAGTAGGGGTAAGACGTATGGCATTAAGTTTTGACGCATATCGCGTAGTATATATATAGTATAGGTTTTAATCCGCCTTTTGCCACACTCGCAAGGTAAAAAAATTAGAAAATATTAGAAAAGGGGAAATAAAGCATTTAACATGTGTTTAATAATAAGTTTCTTAAGTTTCTTAAGGTTAAGGGGTAGTCAATGTAAGCAGACGTGCTGAATTAGAGACAATAAAAGTGAGTGGGTCCAATATCATTGGTCTTAAAAAGTGGGTGGGTCTTGTCCCACCCACACACAATGGTTCCGACGCCCATGTACTACGCCCCATAAACGCAACCAAGCCTAGAAAAAAAAACAGAACCACCCCTTTAAAGGATTACTTCAGCGATTAGCATATAGCTTTGTATCAGTAGAAACCCTGGAGTATAATCAAGTGATTGTTTATGACGTTAAATGTAATCTGACTAAAAGTTAGTGCTGTGAGACTCATGCGCCGACACGATCATTATATTGAACAGACACGTTCAGTATTTAATTGTAGTGTCTGTTTTCTAACTCAGTCACTGTAATCCAGTAGCGGTGACTTTGGGAATGGCCTAACAGGGCAGCGAAGCATTCTGGGAATTGTAGTCTTTCATCCCCATGAGACAAAAATAAATGTTCTGCCTTATCTCAGTCTAGAAGGCACCAAATTAAAAAATAATTTCACATTTCTACTACATTTATGACCCAGTTTAAATACAGATTCATCTTTCCAACCCCTTTAACATTAAGGACATTTAAATCTAAAAAACCCTTTTCCATTTCAAAGAGCCTTATAATGTAAATGTTCAATTGGCAGTAAAATCAGTTGCAAAAAACTTTCGCCAATAATGCACACGTTTCAGAAGTTTTTGTCAAACAACCAAATAACTGGTTAAGGAGTAACACTACCAACTCTGTTTGTATTTTTTAGGGGTCAGAGAACACCAGAGACAATGAACAGCAGTTCAGAAGTATATAAGTTTCAAGTCTATCTCCTGCCCCCCATGTTTAGCATTGAGATGTGCGTGGCTCTGGTGGGGAATTTGTTTGCCCTGTGGCTCCTGGTGACCAGAGAGAGGCAGAACTGGCACACTGGAGTAGTGTTCTCCTGTAACCTGGTCATCTGTGACGTTCTTTACGTCCTGACCTTTCCTTTGCTCATCGTTTACTATGCCAAGGACAAGCACTGGACCTTTGGAGATGCTGCATGCAAAATCGAACGCTTCCTCTTCAACTGCAACCTCTACGTCAGCATATTCTTCATTATGTGCATCAGCCTCAACAGATATATCGCCATAGTTTACCCCTTCTTCACCCGGAGCTACGTGCGCCCTAAACACGCGAAGATCGCAAGCGTGCTGACTTGGTTCGTCGTGATCATTGCTTCATCGCCAGTCTTCAAATTTGCTGGAACCGAATTGAAAGGCAACACAACTCTGTGCGTCTCATGCCACGATGAAAACCTGCAACATTCCCATTTTAAGTACAAGCTGTTTCTTATGGTTGTAGGCTGCATGATTCCCTTGGTAGTTACTTTTGCATCTTATTTGGGTGTGATTTGGACCATTCTAAAAAATAAAAACATAACCGCACTAGAGAAGAGGAAAGTGGCTCTGATGGTCGCTCTGGTCTGCATCCTTTACGCCACGTCTTTTGTGCCCTATCACGTTCTGCAGTCGTACCATGAGTATCTGAAGATGGTGAAACAAAGGAAGAGCTTTGTGTACAATTCATATCAAGTGTCAAAAGGCCTGACTACTCTGAACATGTGCTTGCATCCGCTTTTGTACATGGCTGTGTTTGACAGCATACGGACAGTTTGCTGTGGAAAGAGCTCAGATGACTAACACTCAAACATTCGGTATCTTTTATCAAAACCCACGCGGTGGCTTCCTGGAGGCCAATTTTCTTGTAATGCTTGCAACGTCTGAAAACCTCAAACCACATAGACAAATGCAAAAACATTTTCCTTGTGTTGTTTTTGTATTGAAAAGCATGAGTGTGACTGACCATTAAAATACTTGATATGTGTTTTGAAGCTGCAAAAAAAAAAAAAAAAAAAAAAAAATTAAATATATTTAAGAGAATGCATAACTTTCATTGGACTTCTGCACAACTAATAATGTTCATAAGTACAAGAAACTATAAAAGAAAAATAGGCACATGCAGAGGAGAGAAAGTATCCAGAAAACTAAGAGCCAAACTATAGGCTACATAATTCCAGTGAACCAGCATGCTGTTTATCATATTTAATATGCAAATTTCTAAAGTCTCTAATTGTCAAAACTGTGCTGGAAAAACCTGTTGCACACAATCTACTAGTAAAATTCTACTAAGTAAAATACCTTTAAAGCAATTGTATGTAAGAAATGTATTTCAATTAATCAAAAAAATGGCCCTGAAATGTCATGTTAATTTCAAATACTTATAGCCTACCACTGACAACAGTAGTCTGGCCAGGATATTGTCAATTAAAACTTGTTGTTGCAGCCCTTAACTGATGTTGATGTTTTGGCCTGAAGCTCCAACCTCCTATCTACCAATCACAAAGTCAGTAGTGATACTGAGCGTTGCCATCTTGCGAGCGAGTCATCACGTGTCACTCCCGGAAAATGGGCAAAAAGATGGAATGTGGGCGGAGCTTCGGTGACACAATATCTATCGACGGCAGATAAATGGCTATCCACCTGTCACTTAAAGTAACCACACCCATAATTATGCAGAACTTTAAGGCTTTATATTATGTAAACGAATGAGTTTTAAAAAAATAATTCACCCCCCTCACCGTTGACATGAAGGGCAAAATTAGCTGTATAGGCTAAAACCACAATTTGTACCAGGCTGTTTTATTTTATTTTTTCTGTAAAGTTGGGAATTTTAACATGGGGCTCAATGAGATTCTGCTCCAATTCAGCCAAAGGTGCCTCTCTAAGACCGTCAGGTTAGCCATATTCTTTCCAATGGCTTGCGCAGTGGCTTTAGTAGCACGAAGGGCCAAGTCCGTCGCGCTGCGAAGGTCCTTCAAAGCTTCGGAGTCGGGGACAGACTCGTCCAAAGAGCGGAGAAGTCTGGCCTGGAACACCTGAAGGACAGCCATGGTGTGAAGGGCCGCGGAAGCCTGGCCAGCAGAGGCATATGCTCGGCCGGCGAGAGCAAAGGTGGTGCGGCAGGGCTTGGAAGGGTGCTGCGCCCAGGCCTGCCATACTCTGGAGGAGGGCGGGCAGAGGTGTGCGGCGACAGCCTCTTCGAGGGGGGGAAGAGACTCGTGGCCTTTTTCCTTGGCGCCGTCGACGATAGAGAGTGCTGGGGAAAAAGCGGACCTCGCGCGAGCAGAGTAGGGCGACTTCCAAGATTTAGTAAGCTCGTCGTGTACCTCAGGGAAGAACGGCGCAGGCTTCTGAGGAGAAGAGAGGCGGCGGCTTTCTAGGTACCACTCGTCCAGTCTGCTGCGCGTTGGCTCTTCGGGCTGGGACCACTCGAGTCTGAGGTCTTCCACGGCCTTAGAGAGCATGCGGATAAGTTCCGCGTCAGCATTGGTTTTGAAGCTCGTGGCGGTGCGGGGGGCTCCGAGACAGAAACTGACCACTCGCTACCAGAAGCGGCTGTCGAGAGGCTTTTCTCGTCTTCCTCTGGCGACGGGCCACCGAAGGAAACCAAACAGGCCGCTGCATGAGAGGGACGCTGTTCCTCCTGAGTGAAGGTGACCGGCGCGGGGAATCATCCAGCGTGCAGTCGCCCGACCGCTCTGGCAGCCTCTGGTTGGGGCGTTTCTTACGGCGCAGCCCAACGGCAGGAGGAGGGACCTGGTCGAAGGTGGCGAGGCAAGCCCGAAGGGTCTGCAGCGCAATCACATCGCACTCGGGGCAGCCGCCCCTGGAAAGAGCGAGCTGTGCGTGGTCCCGTCCAAGGCATGTCACACAGATGACGTGACGGTCGCCGCCGAGGAGAGGAGCTCTGCATGAGCCACAGGAGGTGTGAGGCATTTGAATCAACACCTCGCGCTCTTTTAGAAAGAAGAGAGAATAAAAGGATACTGGTGCCGGAAGGCGTAGCTGGAACGGCAGAGAAGGCGGAGACCGGGGGAATCCGTCGTCCTCAGCTGCAGGTTCCGCTGGTGCTTGTTCGACAGCGGTGCTTCTTCCGGAGGAGATAAAACCTGACACCTATGGCGAATTAGGGTCTTATATAGCCTCCTGTATGCAAATATAAGCACCTTTTACGGCGGATTTTCTGGAACGCCCCCCATTGGTTCGTTCCTCTCAGCCGCTCACCATAGGTTCCTGCAGTTGCCGCGGCCCGGCCAATCAGAGCGCTCCTCGCGCTGGGCTATGGCCGTGCAGCTGCACTGCGCTTTACATGGATACCTTTATTAATAAAGTTTTGCTTCATATTCTCGAGAAAAGGAGTTTTTCCCAATACGCAATACAAGGAACATCTCTCAAAGGGAACTTGGCAGTTGCCCAGGGTAGCATTTTTTCACGGCATGTGGGGGACGGCACAATGCAGTTAAAAAAACTTAAACAAATCTTCTGCCGAGAAGCGGTTTTCTATTATCTATAATTTCACTGTGTGTGGAATTGGAATATTGGCCCCCTGATAACTTTTGTTAAACACGTCAGAGGTGGGTTCGTATGGGGCACCGTTTGTAAAG
The DNA here is from genome assembly GCF_024679245.1 of Pseudorasbora parva. NCBI lineage: Eukaryota > Metazoa > Chordata > Actinopteri > Cypriniformes > Gobionidae > Pseudorasbora > Pseudorasbora parva. The sequence continues at coordinate 44,292,801 of NC_090173.1, read as the reverse complement.
CGGCTCACGCTGAAAATAACAGCAACATTTTGTCACATTTATCAACAAACAATGTTTAAAAAAACTGGTATGAATTTTTGACAGTCACTTTTTAGCACATTTACAACAATATTTGTCAACTTAGAGATATTTTCAATAGTTAAATCTAAATATTAAATGTTACAACTCAATGTTAAACGTTAAATCTAAATGCTAAGTCTGAATGTTAAATCGAAATCAAAATGTTAAATCAAAATGTTAAATATATTATTCAAAAGAGAATTATAGACATAACAGATGAGCATCAACTCATTATCTTTCTGAGGTTACTAGAGCAGATCTGGCAACCGCTACTGTGCTGAAACACTACTGACTTGTAGTGATTGCTAGATAGGTAGACTTTAAAAAAGTCACTTTTTTAATGATGTAGGCTAAGACTTGCATGGGAATATCCGATCTGTCTGCTTACATGCCAGGCGCAAATGCGAGTATCCAATTCATATAAGATTTATACATTTCCAGATATAATGCATTAGCCTGACAAGCCAGACCCACATAAAGATGTTTGGTCTGAAAACTCACCATTGACAGGGCTCAATCAGAGGGGCGGGATAAACGGTTGTCTTTCAAACTCCTTCTGCACGCGATAGGATAGCGCTACCACCAACCAGAGCAACGAAGGTGAAACAGAGCTTGTTGATAGATCACTCAGTTTCAGTCAATCTCATGTCAATCTTGAGTACCTATAGAGTAGTATTGCATCATTCATATCTCCAAAAAGTCTTTAGTTTTATTATATTTATAAAAGAAATATGGGCTGTACCGAGTCTTTCCAGAAAAAAACGAGCGCCTGGAGGCGTATCGTGTGGGCGGAGCTAAAGAATGAAGAGTGCAAAGCAGTGACGTCCTCAAGCGTGGAGAAGCCCATCGCTATCGATCTCAGCTAATAGATAAATGATCCAGAATCATTCGGAGGCTGAAATAAATTGAACAGGAGAAACAGCAACAGCAGGACGTCCGTCTCTGTGGTATGTACTGTATTTGGTGGCCTGTCAACATTTGTGTGTGTTTACTCGCAGTTTATGAGGACATGCATGGAAGTTTATATGTATATGCGAGTATTTATAGGTCTATGTGTGCATCAAGTTTATATGTATATGCAAGTTATTCACAAGTGTGTATGCATTCATTACTAACATTATATGTATTGGTATGGATTTCATATTAGTGTGCACGTGTATTTCATATATGTATTTTGAACATCCAATAGTATACATGTATATGCGAGTAATGTATAGGTGTATATGCACGTGTGTTATGTATTTATTGATAAGCGAAGTTTGATTTAAATCCTACGTGGCGCCTCATAGTTTACTGATGTTTACTCACGCGACAACAGCACAGACATTTGAAGCAGTTTTACTCACCGGCTGCTTCTTCCAAAGCAGGACCGAACCTTTATCGCTGGGACCGCTCCGTCAAAAACACACTTCTTTGGTATGATTTGGTAAAGTCCTGACAGCAGTGAACGGTGGAGATCCATTTTGCGACGGGACTAAAACGATGTTGTGAAGCTTCCCGTCATTTCTGCGTTCAAACAGTGCAGAAACAGTGTTCATGGACAACTGGATCTGCACCTGAGCTAGTGTTTATGGCCGTGCATTTCCTCTTTCGCTCTAGTCACGCGCGCGTGCGCACCCTACCGGGAGAAGAGCCCGTACGGCCCACACAAGGACCTTCCGTTCTGTTCACGTCAAGTCGAGCCATACTCGAAAAAAACTCTCCGAAACTTGTGAGAAACCGGAAGGAGTATTTTTGACACAGAAATACTCCATTAAACGTCCAACATTAGTTTTTGAAACTTTGTCTATGTTTAGGATGGGAATCCAAGTCTTTAACAGTGTAAAAAGCTCAGTATGCATGAAACAGCATTTCACCCCCCCTTTAACTCCAAGTCTTCCAGAGTCGTGGCCAGAGCTGATTCAAAAGACCGCCGTTCGCCAGTTTCTGTGTTTACTAGAAGCACGCAAACGCAACTCGGCCGTCGTCATTATGGCCCCGCCCACCGACTCTGTACACGATGTGATTGGCCCAGCAAGAGTTAGGCGAATACAGCTCAGAAGGGTATTGTTTTGTTGCTAGATGACACTCACGGGCAGATTAAATTTGCTGCCGCTAGGGTGCGTCTAGATTTCTAGGCTAGCGATGCATCTTATTGATAGCACAACGACTCTTTGTACTTCTGTGCAACTTCCAATTTTTCGGGTATTTTTGGTAGCTGGATATATATCATTTGTTGTGTCTAGATATGAATGAGGATATAGTTAGTGATAAATCAAAATGTTATTGTTGTTCATTATCATTTAGGGGGGATTAGGAACATTTTCATTTTTTAGGGTAGCTTCAGCCCCCTAAAATAGGCCGAACGACGTCCCAGTATATGACCATCCAGTGAATATTAGTTTCTGTTCCACTCAATTCCAATTTCATTTTAACGCCTATGGCGGCCGATTTAGCCCAAGATTAACATGGCTTCCAGTTCGACCTCATCCATGAGTGCCACCGAGTGTTAAAACGCGAAAGGCGAAGCTTGAATTAATGGTATGTCCCTCTTTGGCTAATGTACTTTCAAGATGGAGGAGCAACATGGCGACCGGCATTCGAACCCCTCACCCGTATGTATTTTCAATGGCATATTATAAACTTACGAGAATACTTTATTACTTGAAAGAAGTAAATATACATTAATGAGCACACATATTTTTGAAAGAACTAAGTGTTTTTAGCTAAGAATAAACTAAAAAAGTTACACAGTGTAGCTTTGAAATACATAATATTAACATTATGTACATAGCCTACATGAAGTTATAATAGTCATTACTATTCAAGTCGTATCATAACTGGAAAAACCTGAAAACCAAAGAAAGAAAACATCTGTATTTTCTACTTTCTTTAGACAATATATATACAATATTACAATTAAATATGAAAGGTCTGTTTTATTAGTATTTTTGTTCTATTGTGTGTGCTTATCTTCAGTAAGCTTGAGAGTTTATTTTAGGCTATATTAGATTTTTAAATGATATTGAAAATGGTGATATGAATTATGAAATTTTAGTCGTATCAAAAATGTTGATAACTTATTTTAAGCAAAAATAACTATATTTTAATATACATCATTATCGTTAAAATAAAGTGATTTTTATTTATTTATTTAAAAGTCAGGAAGAGTCATGGATCTTTCAACTTTTAGTATGCACTCTTTTTTATTTACAGAGGGTAAAGGTGAAGAGGGATGAGCTGCACTAGGAGGAGCAGTAGTTGCGGTTATGCTTATTTATCCACAAGTGTTTCAGTTTCAGTTAGTTTATGTAGCGTTCAAACAGCAACTATTTTTCTTGTCGCTCCTTCTCCTTGAGTAATTTCTTCTCCTGTATTTTCTTGGCCTTCTTCACTGCCCAGGTGAACAGAACAAGTGGCCCTTTTCTTTTGCACGTTTTCTGGACGGTCGCATTGTCCTGGGTCTCATTCTGGGGACCCTCAGGAGAGTCTACACGTTCATCGAACTGAAAAGCATCATCCAAATGGCCTTGTATGGCGTGAGCATCTCCCATTTCACTGGGGTCACCTTCCTCTTCCACAAATTCCTGGACCTCCACCACTTCGTCTGCCCACACTTCCTCCTGCACCTCGCAGTCCTTCTCCATCCAAGCAACCATTAGTCTCGGTTTCTTTTCAAGCTCCGGTATTTGAGAGCGCTCAGACTTGACTAAGTCACTGGCCCAGAAGGTGTTCCCTGTGAACGCCACATACTCGCTCTCGTCATCCTCTATGTCCACCAGCATTAGTTCTGGAGCTGGCTCAAACGGGGAACAAGCGAACGACAGAGGCTTCCGGCTTGGAGGACGCTGAAGAGCAACCACTTCATCATGTGCAGGAGTGGGGCTCGGAGGAAGCCATTTGGGATGACACACTTGCGATGAAGAGCGGCGGATGGAAAACATTTCATCAGGTGCTGGAGTGGGGCGTGGAGGAACCACCACAGGAAGCATCTGGGATGAAGAGCGTTGGAGGGAAACAACTTCATCGGAACATGAAGGAACCGCCAACAGTTTGGGGGGATCCACTTGAAGCTCACTTCCTCCCTCCATCAACTTTTCCAGACTCTGCACCCCTCTTTTTTTCTGATGTACACATCCTCTCTGTGTTATTTCAGCCTCATCTTTGTGACTGCCTCCCTTACTGATCTTCACCTCTCTTTCCTCCTCTCTCTCTCCAAGCGGGCAATTCTTACACTGTAAAAAAAAGTTGTTTTTTGTTGGTTTAACTTAAAAAAGTAAGTAACCTGGTTGCCTTAAAAATTTTAGTTTATCGAAATTAAAAATTTGAGTTGATACAATGAAGGAAATTTGTTTAATAAATAGAAACTCAAAATATTATTGTATCTGAACCACATACAAAATTTGATAAATCATGAAAATAGCACTATTTGGCATGTTTCACTGCATCGTTAGAAATAAAACAAACACAATTACCCAATATGCTTACAAAATCTTTTAATAATATTTTAATCGAAGCTCAAAAAAAAATTTCATTGTATTAACTCAAAATTTTAATTCCAATGAACTCAAAATTTTAAGGCAAACAGGTAACTTTTTTTCTAAATAATTTTTTTACAGTGTAGGTACCTTGCGGCGTCTCTTCCTGTCATTGGCAGTGCTGTCGAAGGCCTCATCCTCCTCTGGAAGTTTCTCTACCACCGCTGATTCTTGCTCCACACACTTCTGTAGTGCATCCCTTCTTCGCAAGAAGTGAGCAAAACAATCAAACAGTTGTCTTAATAAACTGCTACCCTGCGCCATTATGGACACTGAATGCTGAGAGATAATTCGATACTTGTCGTCAATATCTGCAAAGTCTCGAAAGTCTTTCGCTCTATTCATTCAAAACGCACTAACTGCAAACCAGAGTCAGATCTGCAATTTACAGCTGCCAGAACGGAATCTCCACTATGATGTCACAGTGAGCTCAAACACTCGCAAATACGCCATGTTTGTATTTTTTTTTAAACTTTTTATCCATGTTTGTAGTTCTAATCGAATTCTAGTCCAACGTGCAATGGATTGTGGACTAGAATTCACTATACTATCTCAATTACAATTAAGTACAAATTAACTGTATTTATGTGTGTTGTAGGCACTAGTCAAACAAATTTTTATGTTGAAATAACAAAGATTTCTGTGCCACCGCAGAATGGTTGCTGGCCCCTGCCCGGCCACCCCTATAAAAAAAATCCTGCCTAATATAAAAGTAGTGCGCAAAAAAAAAAAAAAAAAAACTCTTTCCTCCTCTATTTCTCTTTTCTTCTTCCCTTTTCTGTTTTTTGCTACTCTGCGCAGTTAAAAAATCTCGGTATTTGGGGCACTTTTTGTGTTTCTTTGCCTCTTCTTGACAGATCGCTTCCTGTTCTCCTGAGTTGTAAGTCGCTTTGGAAAAAAGCGTCTGCTAAATGCATAAATGTAAATGTTAAACAGAAAAACATCGCAAGATAAAGTAGAACGTCAGAACAGTGACGGTGAAGGTGAAAAGGAATCACCACCATGTATGGGTAGGTTGTGATACAGCAGGCTAGCAGTAGTAGCTATAGATATGATAGTCTATCAAAATAATTAACTCCTTTTAAACTTAACAACAAGCTCCCAGTAGTTAGCTAGCCACCACCACACTAGAGCTGTGAACAATTTTTATGTATGGCAACGTTGATACAAAAAATTCTGCATAGGCTACATGTAATTAAATAGGCCTTATCATACATGTTTCCTACGATAATCTTAAGAACATTTTGAGACGCCATGAATATGAACTAAAATGTGTTTTTAACATACTATCTCTGTATTTTAAATATATATATATATATATATATATATATATATATATATATATATATATATATATATATATATATATATATATATATATATATATATATATATATATATATATACATACATGTTAAAAGCACATTTTAGTTCCTATTCATGGTGTCTTTAAGTACCTGGAAGTGCACTTTTTTCACTTATATTTGTGTATTTTATATAACAGACCTATAGATTTAGATGTTTTTAAATACCATTTATTCCCGTAAAATAAAAGGCTTTGTGATTAAAAAGATTGAAAATTGAGAATGATTCAATGACAAATGCATATTTAACAGTCTTGTTGCCACCTGGTGGGGTAAAAGGGGTGGGACCATAACTTTTAACGATTAATTATGCAGTTCCAATGGATGAAGGGCCCCTCAAGAGGTAAAAGCCCAGGGGCCCCTTATAGTCTTGATGCGGCCCTGTAAGTGAGGCCTGAAACCGATCTGAGAATATGGGAATCCATGCACTTTCTTCCTGCTGACACGTTCACATGTCATATACAATCTGTGCCACATGAGAGGGAAAAAAAATCGGAATTTGGTCACAACCATGCAGTGTAAACGGGGCCAGATAATATAGCATGTAATGACAGTGTAATGTGCAATATATATATATATATATATATATATATATATATATATATATATATATATATATATATATATTATGGCATGCCGTTCAGGAAATTGTAGTATTTATAATATGATTGGTTGTATATATTGAATGAAAGTCTGAATATATGGAATGAATGTCCGAATATATGGAATGAAAGTCCGAATATATGGAATGAAACTTGAATATATTGAATGAAACTTGAATATATGGAATGAAAGTCTGAATATATGGAATGAAACTTGAATATATGGAATGAAAGTCCGAATATATGGAATGAAACTTGAATATATGGAATGAAAGTCTGAATATATGGAATGAAAGTCTGAATATATGGAATGAAACTTGAATATATTGAATGAAAGTCTGAATATATGGAATGAAACTTGAATATATGGAATGAAAGTCTGAATATATGGAATGAAAGTCTGAATATATGGAATGAAACTTGAATATATGGAATGAAAGTCTGAATATATGGAATGAAAGTCTGAATATATGGAATGAAAGTCTGAATATATTGAATGAAAGTCTGAATATATGGAATGAAAGTCTGAATATATTGAATGAAAGTCTGAATATATGGAATGAAAGTCTGAATATATGGAATGAAACTTGAATATATGGAATGAAAGTGTGGGCTGGCATGAAACACCCCTTTCCTCTGATTGGTCAACCAAAGATCAGCCCATGCGTATAAATAGTACGAGTGTGCAATGTCGTGGAATGTATAAGCCAAAACTCATTTTGGCGTGTCTATGGCACGCTGTTTTTCGCGTGCATATGATATGCATTTTATGGCATATTATACATACGAACCAACCACCCCCCCACCCCAAACCTACCAAGCGCGTGTCATATATACGCCATAAAGTGCGTATCATATGCACGCGAAAAACAGCGTATCATATGCACGCCAAAATGAGTTGGCGTATACATTATACATTCCACGACATTGCACACTCGTACTATTTATACGCATTTATGTGTGATCGGTCATCATAAATGCTTTTTCACACCGCAAGCGTGAGCGGCGCGTGGGCAGCTCGTATTTTTTCCAGCGCCAATGTTAATCAATGAGTGCATTCACACCGGGAGCAGGAGCAGCGCGTGAGCAGCAGTGAAGGGGGTTTCGGCGGCGAGCCTATTTTTGTTGCGCTGCTGACGCTCAATTAAAGTGAAAGCACACTTTTACTGGACAAAATAAATATGATTTCACGCAAAAAGTGCTTAAAATGCACACAAGAAACACGTGTAGTGTATTTTAACAATAACTGGAGTGTGTCAAAAAAGAAAACGAAGAATAAAAATATCTGTAGAAGATTTACACATTTAAACTTGTTTTATTTATTACGTTTGGGTGAAAGTATGGTTATGATTATAAAAATAAAGCAAAAGAGCCAGAAAATATGATAAACTTTATTTTAGTTTAGTATGTAACAAGAATATATATATATGTATGTATAGCCTATCTGCAGCTGCAGTCGGTGTAAAGTGAAAGCACACTTTTGATGGACAAATAAACAGAATATCACACAAAAAGCGCTCAGAATGCACAAAAGAAGCAAGTGTGGTGTGTTTTAACAATAACTGGAGTATGTCATTAAAGAAAACTCTACATTATGGGGGCAATTATATTATTATATTATAAATATATATATATATTTTTTTTTTTTTTTTGAAATTGTAAAAATGCTGAAAGTTTTGTGTGATGGGTAGGCCTAGATAGTGTAAGGGGAGAGAATATACAGTTTGTACAGATCAATACGCCTATGTAGGCTATACCCAGGCAGATAATGAACCAGACGTGTGTATGAGTCTGTGTGTGTGAGGGAACAGAGGAGAATAGAGTTTAAGGGATTGATAAGACGGATGGAGTTAAATACACCATTGTACATTACAGTATGTATGCCATGTGATACTGCAAACAGATTACTATGGTAGAGGCTGCCACATTACTGTAACTCACCCTTATAAAGCTCAGCTACAGTAGATTCAGTCATATGGCACAAGTGAGAACATTTACTCTATTGGCACCAAACTCTGTTCGATACCCCAGAACCTCAGGGCTGGGTCATAACTTTATCACACCTTTTGATAACACACTGAATAGATACTATTAAATACATTATGGATTAATTTACATAATGCATAGCATATTTTCTTATGTGGCATCTGTAGCCTGCGTTACTGTAATTAATTCGGCAACGAGGGAGATTTGAAACATGTATCTTGCATTGTTTGCTGTTGGATGTACTAAATTGAAAGAGTAGCATACAGTGGTGTTTCAGTAATTAATCCAAATGTTCTCATGACCAGTGATGCCAGTAACGCGTTACATAGTAACGCGTTACTCTAATCTGACTACTTTTTTCCAGTAACGAGTAATCTAACGCGTTACTATTTCCAAACCAGTAATCAGATTAAAGTTACTTATCCAAGTCACTGTGAGTTACTATTTTAGTCATTTTCCTTTGTAAAAACCTTATCAAAGTTCTCAGCCCGAGGGCTGGAGCCGTGTTTTTTATTTATTTATTTTATTTTTTACATTGTTGCAGCCATTAAAATAGTTCAGTTTTGTTTTTAATGTCAAAGTAGTTATTTTTCGTTTCGTTTTTTATTATCCTAATTTTGTTTGTTAAATTAAAGTTTATATAGGCAAGACAATTCAAGAGTTGGTTTGAGAGACTAGGCTATTAAACATGCGGTTAACTCACTGGGTCGTCACATAAAAAAATTAAAACTTTAATTTAACAAACAAAAATTGCTCCAAACATTTTTCTAAATGAACTTAAAAAATAAACGAAACGAAATATAACTACTTTGACATTAAAAACAAAGTAGGCTAGTTATTATACCACCACAAAGGCATTTCTGACGAGCTGAGGCAGCTGATAGATTAGCCTACTGCTCACAACATGCTCGCAACGGTGCTCAAAAAACCCGAAACGGGCTACACAATCTAAAAAAAAAAAAAAAAAAGTACATGCAGGTTGTCTTATAGCCTATCTTACACTTCAGCAAAATTAATATAAATCCGATCTTCAATTCCCGCGGTATATGCTCATTTAACGGAGTTCACATCAAAGCAAAAGATTCCAGCATTTTATTCAGCAGCTCATTTTAAATTCAATGATCGCAATATGAGAGAGAGAGCGACCTAAGCACTGGTAAGATCATTAGTCTCATTATTTTATATTGAAGATGATTGTGTTTTGTGTGACTTATTTTAAAGTTTCATTTACGGCCATATGCGTTGGCTTGCTTTACTCATCTGCAGCGGTGTTGCAGTTGCACCGTCATATCTATCTGACTACAACATAACACGCTCTCACACATTTATTTTTTAATTATTTGCCAGGAGTAAAATTTACACATGTGGTTTAAACAACCAGATATATTTACGTTTGTCCGGTTTAGTTTGAAATGCTTTCATGCACCTTCTGAATTGGTTTGTTTGAGTGATCGGAATTAAATACGTCTGGAAAGACTCTCGGAAGGCATTTAGGCCCACTCCTGGTCATTTCGCAATCAGATAGATACCTGGTCAGAGAAAACGAATGAAGGAACCAGTTGTAAAAAGGCCATAACTCTAGCAGCTGTGCTGAAGATACGGACTCTTTAACCCTGCGCGAGCCATATCTTGACAGTGGCGCAAGCTATCATGGTCTCATGTTGTTTCCACCAGCACATCTCATTGTTCATTTTAATTATTAAAATAAATATAAAACGAAGGAGAAGCCTAAAAAAGGGGGCGTAAAAAAGTCGGGACCGTCAGTCTCGGGCATAAATACAATAAAGTGTGTTGCCAAAAACGGTTGTCATTTCTATTTTGAGGCGGCAGCGGTGTTGTCGGCAACTGCTGAATGTAACTAATAAAGTAACTTGTAATCTAACTTAGTTACTTTTAAAATCAAGTAATCTGTAAAGTAACTAAGTTACTTTTTAAAGGAGTAATCAGTAATCAGTAATCAGATTACTTTTTCAAAGTAACTGTGGCAACACTGCTCATGACATATTACAGTAATCTTGTGTTTGAAACAATGATGGACTGAAAATATGTACGTGCAACTTGAATGAAAGCATGAGCTCAGGTTTTGACAAAATGACTAGCTGTGTTACAAGTGTGATTTGGATTTTTGTATGAGTTTTGAAAATGTACACCTTGTGAAAATAGTACCAAGCGAATAAAAAAAAAAACCCGTAATTAATGCTAGGCTATTGCAAAATAAAGCCACACAACTGTTGCGGCTGACTCACTGAACAGCGCTGTTCATGAATGAATCAGATTTTTTAAACTAATTGATTGAATGAATTATTCAATGTCCCATTGATATACACTTGCTTCATTCCTGATTCAGCGTTTTGAACGAATTGGTTGTTTCATTAAAAAAAAAAAAAAAAAAAAAAA